>NW_011334161.1:295294-357619 GCF_000735185.1 Notothenia coriiceps
GGGGGGGGGGGGGTCTGAGAGCATTCTGGATTTAGGCTAGTAGAATAGCGCTCTGCATACTGAACCATGAAGAGAGCAGCAGACTGTAAAGGCAGGCTGACGCGTCTCTGTCTGATCTTGTGTCATTGCTTTTTTTCTTTTCATGGCTGATTACAAGCTAAATGCTTGGTGAAAGAAACAAGCCAGAATGGACTTTCGTAAATAAGTCCTTACACGAGATCCATTATTTTTTTAATCGTATTTTGTACCCTTGTTCTTTTTTCGCTTCATTCTTTTGTATTCCTTTGGCTTCATAATTCTTTATGTGATGATTGTTTTTAAATGTAACTTGTGTGTTTCTTTTTTAGTATGGCGTATTGCTTTTTGTGTTTTTGTAAAGCTTGTTGAATGGCCTTTTAGAAATGTGCTATATGTCCTTGGTTTGGGACATATAGCTTTGTATTTCACAAGTATCAACACATCAGTGTCAACACATCAGTGTCAACACAGAAGGAGAACAAGCTGCTGTTCTGAAGTGTTTTATATTCATCTCAAAACTTTCCAAAGTCAACGCTTTTGATTTGATCCTATTCCTACAACAATGTTAGCTTGTATAGGAGTCAAACACTTACTGACTTGTAATGCTCAGCACCAAATATAAAAAAGGTACAAACATCTATACAAGTTTTTTTACCAGAGAAATTATGATGGGCTAAATATTAGTTTAGAAGTCTTTGCACAGTGGCTACAAAGAGAGATAGGAAAGGAATTCATACATGATGGCTGGGTTGTAAATACTTCTTGGAAGGGTAATCTTATTGCCAAAACTAAATCTATATATTTATTATTTGCATGTCCAGCTCTTTGGCTTGACCAAAAATCGTTTTTAAAATGTGCTATATAAATAAAAAACGTGATTTGATTTGATATATCCCTTGCATTGCTAACTCGCTAGCCATATATTCGGCGACACAGCAGTTTAAAATCAGCGGTGATGTAATGTCTTTACAAGCACACATTTTCTATCAACTTTGAAAACATCTAAACGTACCTCTCGCTGGAGTGAAGTGCTTCAGATTTAAGCTTAAAGGTTTAATATTATAGAGTATACAGAATGAATGAGGAGCCATTACAGAAATAGAAACAGAAGGAATGATTCATGTGATGGGAGGGGCACCAGGCTGGCTTGGCTTTCAAACAGAGTTCATGTTTTAAGGCAATGCCACAGGCGATGAATACAGAAGCTTTTAACATGTCACAGAGACATCCAAGAATCTAAAGTGACACAGAGGCAAGTCAAGAGTCAAGACAATGTAATAAAGTCATAGCTTCTTTGTGTTATGTCACGACAGGGGTCAATTCTTCCATCTCAAAATAATAAAGCTTGGTAACAATATCCTTCTATTTCCCTAGACAGCTTTACTAGTGGCTAAATGTGTCCTCTTTCCTTCCTTGCTGACCTCCCAAGGGTCGGCCATCAGTATTTTGGTCTCATAAAAGTGTCTGCCGCTCCCGAGACATCAGCCGAGGCCTGTGCGCCCATTCATAACCTCGGAGAGGAAGCAGACCAACAAAGACCGGAAACAATCGGGAAGGACTCTCCATGAACTTCTACGACAGCCATTGTTCGGGGGTGGAAAAGGATCGTGGCGCCAGCGCTGCCCGTTGCGTGTGGGAGCTGCGACAAGGTCAGTGAAGAGGAGGGCTAAAGGTCAACGGCGGTGAGGCGGGAATCATCCTCCCCTACTCATTCCCCCTCTGCACCGTTCTCACCCCCGTAGTGACCGGTGACCTCGCTTTTCCTTCTGATATCGCCTGGGTGAAAGACTGATGTGTTCATATGCACGATTACACCGCAGTGTTACTCATGTTTCCTAGCAGCAAGACTAAACAATGGCCATCCACTCTGTCTGCACATATACACGCAGAGGTTATGCCCCTGTGTGATTTATAACCCCATGTCTGTGTTGCTGTCACACACACACACACACTGACAAATCTTCATGTACATCTTGTGTTTGGCGGACAGACATATGGGATGGGAGCCAAGAGTATATTTGGAACATCCATATACCAAGAAATGTCCGGCAGCGAGTCCTCACCTGACCTGACCTGACTGAAATGTGATTCATAGAAATACTCCAATTGTGACAGGCTGCACGAAACCAACTAACCTCTGCCAAAAGCCACAGGGTCACACATGCTACAAGTGTAGAAAGTGCCAAACCAATCAGAGATCGAAGCGTCTGATAAAAGCCGTTCTCGACCTTATTAAATATGTAACAGATCTTGAAAACACTGGCGAAAGCTGCTGCGAATAAGAAGAAGGAGGAGGAGGAGGAAGATGAAGGCCTCCCGTGGGTGTCTCATCTCTGGCAGAGGGTAGATAATTAAGATCACTTTTAATCATGTGTGTAAAATACGGGCCACCTGGGAAATACCAGCCCATGTATATCTCTCACGGCTCGATGCAACAAAGGCTACTCGGAAAAGAGAACAAACATAAGCTGCATTCGATTACACTGAGATCTTAAAGATGACACTAATGCAAAGATGGAAATGACGGTAAAAGCTTCACAGATGTGATATACTAAGAATTTATCATACACATAAAAATGGGAAATGCCATTAGATTTCCACACATTTGAATAAAAAGCAGCCTGTTAAATATGCAAGATTGGGGGCACCCCTTGAGGGCCAAAAGGTTTTATGGCGCTGACCATAAAGCACAACGCCATCGATCTTCCTCCCTTCATTTTCTGTTATCCCTCTTACGTCCACTCTCTAATAAAAGTGCCAAATAAATAAGAAAACATATTACACAAAATTAAAGACAATATTTGAGTGGCAGATGGACCTTCTGTACGTGCAGCTCAGCAGTGAAAAAAGATAATATCCCAACGGGAAGCCTCCGATTTCTTATTGAGTCACAGCCAGTATGTCCAGCTGCCAGGTCCTTTCAGGACTAAGCCGAGGTCCTATCAGCCAAACAAGCTGTGCCACATAAAAGCCATTATCAAAACATCATCAAATGCCCATTATTTTCAATTGGATGTTGGCAAGAAATAGTACTTCATCGCAAGTAAATACACTCAACGGTACCATTTCCCTTCACCCAGTCCAGTAATTCAACCCAATTATTTTTAGAAGGGAATAAAAAGCCTGCGTTATTTTTGAAACACATTTCATAATACATAAACCTTTTTTTTTCAACAAAATTGATATACTTAAAACTCAAAACAAAAATAGGGGTTTTAAAACTACTGATTATTGACAGTTACAGGTTTTTAAAAAAAAATAGTATTTGATACATTTTGGATTAACATTGAACTTAATTTACTTCCAAACTAATAGAGACATGAATAACAGGATGGACACTTGATTCGGTGTATACTACATTAGGTGACCTGAGTCGTGAAGAGGACTTATCACGACTGGGAAAGATAGTTTACTTTATGAACTTATTTTATTTTGGGTTGCATTAAGCCTGTTCAGATATGGCTGTTTATTAAAAAGGAAGTCATGGTTATTTTTATAATTTTTTCAAATGAATGTCCGACGTGTGAAAGTATTTGTCTGGCACTACCTTCTAATACAACTCTATAACTTATCAAAACAGTTAGAAAAATAATAATAATAATGGAGTTGATTTCAAGGATGAGAGAGAGGCTGCACAGGATGATGTCATGTATTTGCCACTAATTAACACGTTGACATGGTGTGTGCGTTTGTGTGTCTCTATAGCCAAATCTAATCAGCTTCGGTGATGAGCAACTCCTGCAACCTTGCTTTGCCACTTTGCTTAACGGACGCAGCCAATTTGGTGTAAAAAGGAGGGGGAAATTAGGAGATAGGTTCAAATTACCCCCGTTATAGAAGCAGGGAAGTGAAATGGGTTTTGACTCCAAACATGGGCACTAAGCCAAGTCTCGTGGTTCTGCTGCTTTGTTTTCTGTTGGTGTACAGACTGCAGAAATGATGTGTGACCCACAGTTACCTCTGGCACTTAACCACTGCATTTCTTTTTTATTAAGAGAGCTGACAGACACTTTTTGGAGTAAAAAAAAGTCCCAGGCAGTCCCTTATTTGAGTGAGATTTTTAGGCATAACAAAGTGAAATTATATTTTTGTTTTACCTCTCAAATGCTACTTTAGATCAATCCTCCACATTTGTTTATAAAAAATAAATCAGTCACAACAACAGCAGACCTGAGACATGAAGAGAATAGATATGACTAAAGCAGGGGTCTCCAACCTTTTTTAGGATGAGAGCTACTTTCAAAAAATAAAACAAGTCGTGAGCTACTTTTACTCCTCTTTTTTTTGTTTTTTGCAGTGTACAAATTTAGCACATTTTAACATTATTATATGCTTACCTTTAACCTTTGTGTGCTGTTTGGGTCTGTGGGACCCGTTTTCAGTGTTTACTAAAAAATGTATGCAATTTAATTATTTTAACCTGCTTTATTTGGGGGTGGACCTAACCTCCTTTAGGGGGGTCGGGGGCATGCATCCCTGGGAAGATTTATTTTTAAATGTTGAAGTGAAATGCATCAATCTGGTGCACTTTGAGCACAAAATGAATTTATGGACTAACTTACCTAGTTAGCATTCTTTCTTTTTATTTAAGCATATTTGACTAATCAATTACTGTCCTATAGTACACATTGGAATGATTTCTTACTTTATTTTTTACAACTATATTAAATAGATAAAGGTGTGCTCTCTCACTCTCTCTCTCTGTCTGTCTGTCTGTCTGTCTCGCTCGCTCACAGAGGCTGTGTGCTGCTCCGTGGCGATGACGGCTTGCGTTGAAAAATAAACATTTATAAAGTGGGGGGACACAAACGGGAATTCGAAAAGTGGGGGGGGACATGTCCCCCCTGTCCCCAGTGGAAATTACGCCATGCAAGTTGCAACACACACAGAGTAAAGCTCTGCCCCTCATGTGCAGTATAGGCTGGCACGACTAGGCTGTTCAATGGGGCTGATGTGTTGATTCTGCCAGAAGGAAAATCACAGTCAAACTCCTTATGAAGCGGTGAGGTGCCGCTCCACATTGCTTTTCTTCCCGACTGCAACGCTGGTCCCGCAAATCAAGCAAGAACGTGACTGTTGAACCTGGACTAAAGCAACACATTTGGGAATAGTAGCTTACTTTATAAACTACAGCAGGTCTATAAAAAGCAGTAACAACTGGCACATCTGAAGCCAACAAGGAATGCCTTGCTCTCTGTCCTGTGGTTCTGGGGCTTAACAGATCTTTTCATGCTTTAGTGAAAGTAGGCAAAAAACCGCAAGTCACAGACCACAAGACCACAGGCCCTGCCCGTGCCGAATGCAGGCCAATGACTGGAGATCAGAGCTTGCCGGTCAACCTTTGAGCTTGATTAATCTTCAGAGAATGGCACAAAATAAGGAAATCATCTCTGCTGTGAGGAATACAACACTTCCTCAACTATAATGTGGCATGTTTCAAAGATTTGTGTTGAGCAATCACCTCAAGTCATTGGACAATCTATAAATAAAACACTAGTGAAAAGGGTACTGAAGAGCATAATGATGGTCAGCTCAACATGTAGCTGCCTCACAAAACAAACATTACTAAGAGTTTTAAAAAGGCAGACGTGCAGGGAAACTTGTTCAAAAGAGCCGTTAAACTAATGCGTGCAGTGTTGCGTAATGGTGCGAGCCAAGGTGTTCAGACATCACCCATGCGCAAAATTCTTCTCAGCACTCGAACTTGAACTCTTTGGCAGTGTGAAATGGGTGGGCTTGTCATTTTACAGTAAAAACCAGAACACAGAGGGAAAGGCCCGTCTCGCAGGAGCTTTGCTTAAATGAGACAATGTGAAATGTGCCATGACGTTAAATGTCTTCTTTACCTCGTCCACTACATGAGCAATAACAAAACTACAGTCTATGTCTAAGTGTTGCGTCACATTAGAGTACAGTTCAAGCTGCATTGACACAGAACTTGGCCTACTTAACTAAACTTGAGCACATGACACTGCTCTGACATTTCAACACTAAAAACGGACACAACCAACTTTTGGCAAAACAACTTTAGGCTACAAGCAGTCGTTGATTCTAACGCGAACAAGAAAATATTTTTTTTTCAAACACCAACCATCATGTGCTTTAATTTGGTCCAAATGGAGAGTTGAATTCAGTAAATGCTAGACCGGTTGGACGTGTGAGGGAAATAATGATGTGTTGACGGAAAGTAGCTGAGGAAATAATACACAAGCTACTACTGGTCACTGGAAAAATGTAACAGTCGGGAAATTATGAAAAATGTATCTAATAATAAGCACTTGATATGGTTTCTCATCTACAAAAGGGGAAGTACAAAGGTTTATGATGTAGGGCTGGACAATATGCATCATGATAGACCCGAACGCTTCAACTCGTGTCCCATTTACTACAGATTCTGCATTCATATATATAAATCTGTTTAATGAGAATAATTATTTGAAACAAAAAGCAGCAAATGCTCACAGTTAACACTGAGGTTGAAGGTTAGACCTACAAATGTTTTTAATTTAAAAACAAATAAATTATGAGAAGTGTAAAGGCCCGGACCCACCAATCTGACAACAAAGAACTGACAGACGGACCCCGACAGTTGCGTCGCCTCGCGTCTTGGCCATGTTTCGTACTGGAACACACCGCAAAGACTTCAGCCGACGGCCAAGTTGCACGTACGAACTGCGCATTCGTGAGAGGCAATAACTCTCCTTACCAGCAGGCGGCGGTAAGTAAATCGTCTAACCAGCACGGGCCGCCGGTTAAGTAGCCAATATACTATTGTGCCAAAAAGAGGCAACAACCCGAAGACAGACTGCGTGATAACCGAGAGAAGAAGAACAGACTGCGTGATATAAACAAACAACAAATAGCGTGTGCGTTCCATTGTCACTCTACAGCGAGAAGCTCATGGGGCTTTCCCGAACCTGTGTCGAGAGCTGGAGTTAAATGAAAGCTCAGATTTGCCTTCTTAATAGTTTCTTTGGGTCCCTCACTTCCGTTTCGTTTCTCATGCACTGATTCGCTAGCTGAACAGCCAATCAGATTGATCTATTTTGCATTTGGCAGTCGGCCAAAGGCAGTGGTTTTCGGCCGAAAAGGCGTCGGTCCGGCTGAAAAGACCCGATGGTGCGGGACACACCAATCTGAGTAGGGCGTGTCGACGCTCATCGTCAGCCTGACACCCACCGACGCCGATAATCGGCCTGGTGTGTCCGTACCTTTAGTGTAAGCAATTAATCATTCAAGCACTAGGTTGTATTTAGCCCGCAGTCACCGGTGGCCAGAAATAACACTGCAGCCACACCAGATTAAAATGAGAGTCCTATTTATATAGCATTTAAATCCCTGCCAGAGAGTGTCTTGATAATTTGTTCCCATTCGGTTCATTTCAAACTCTATGATTGTCAAGTGTATGAAATGTTTAGTGTCCAAGGACGTGATATGTTGTATTATGGTTATGGATCAGAGCTAGGCAGTACTCCAGCGCTGTTATAAAGAATCAGAGGTACAAACTATATAACTTGTGAGTTATAAAAAAAGACTGCTTACTTCTTTGACAGTTGTTCTGGGTCCAGCAGCGTTCACTGAAGTGTCCGTTGATGGTGGTGGTCTGGCAGGTGGTCTTTCCGATGGCCGCCCCCGGGCAAACGTCTCCGCACTCTCTGTCGTTCTTGTTAGCCATGATGTAGTTGTCCTCCACCGTGTCCAGGATCTTGGACCAGTCCAGAGTGGAGAGGTAGCAGAGATCCGGGTTCTTCTCAATCCTCACTGCTCCACGGGTGATGTTCATCAAGCTATGGAGGCCGATCTCTCGCAGCTGGAGCATCTCGAACATCACCAGGGCATAGTTGAAGAACAAGTTGTTGCCTCTAATGACCGTAAGGTTGGGGAAGAGATCGCTGAGGGTCTCCATGCCGTAAACTCTGAAGAGCAACAGGTAGTCGGTGACCACCGTCAGTTTGGGGAAACTGATGCCCCGGAAATCCTCAGGCTTGGTCCTGAACATGAGTAAGATCTTCAGGTGGCCTTCGATCACAGTGCAGTTCTCTAGAGTTCGTAGGTTGGTCACATTGTTGCGGATGTCCTTGCTCGGACAAACTGAAAAGATATAAAAGGAAATACAAAGGTTCTTTAGAAACTAGAGGACCAACCTTCATTGATGACTCACAAAACAAACAAACACCATTCTGTGGAAAGGATAAGATGCACACGTTACATTTTATGAGTAACTAAACATTATTTTATTATGAAAAGGAAATGTTATGGCTTTTGGACATCAACATTAAAAAGGATTTCCCTAATAATATTTATGCTGTGCTGAACGTGACTGATGCATTAGGCAAGATGTCTGCTCTGTAAACTGGAAAAAGGAGGTCAAAGAAGTCAGACACGGTCTCAAGGACTAAAGAAAAAAATAGATTTCTTGTTAATTAGAGGGGATATTTTACTGAAAAATATGTGGTGATGTCTCTGGCTTTGATAAAGACCAGACCATCTTTGCTGACATTTTGTTTAGCAACCACATATCTGGCTGTGAGCCACTGTCAAATATGGAGTGCTGTCATAAGAGCAAGTCTGTGCTCATCCTTGGTAATGCCGAGTTGATTTGTGGAGTTGCTTCTGTAACTCAAGACCATAAAAAACCCTAGCTAATGCATTAAAAATATTTGTCTGGGTGGGAGGGGGAACTGAAGCACTAATGGTCACGTATTGCACCAGTAGAAGATTTGTGGCTTTGTCAGTCTTCACCCAGACACATGATCCTGTTTCACGAGACATTCCTTAACTATGCTAGAGATGGGTTACATATTTACCGTCTCAAATCATTTTCAATTCTACTGTATCACAATGATACAAGAGTTTAATGTAGGGTCGCATATAGCCATTATAAATCGTCTCTTAATTTTTCCAATGAATCACTTAGTTTATTGCATATTTACACTATATCACGTGTCAGGTATCTGACTGTTTTCTTAGTTAATTGTGAATAATAGTGTATGGCTCTCTACTATGAGTTACTACTGTAAGTAATGACTGTAAATATTGGTCATTAATTAACACCATTGACAACTATTTGTATTGTTTATTTATGTTTTGATGAGTAAGGGGTGCGCATTCTTTTCAGTCCATGTGGATTTGTGTTTTAAACCAATTTAGCTCATTGTTTTTAGCTCTGGAAGAATGTTAACTGTACTAAAACTTCAGTGTACAGTGCTTTTGAAACCTACTGGAAAATACATTAAACCATATTACACTCAGGGGGCTCTGTATGAGCAGAACTAACAGTAATGAGGATATCCTTAGCTCTCTGTTCTGCAAATGAGCCAAACTCGTAAGCATATGCTTTGTGTGACATAACACAAATTATGACGCTCATAAAGATGTTTTCATTTTCGGCTGAGATGTGGGACATTCCAGGCCCAATTATACAGTTCACAAGTCATGGCTGCAGCTGGAGGTGTGCTGCCTGGAGAGCGGACTGTATTTGTTTACCAACCATGCATCGGGCCAACTGGTCAACCATGAGGGGGGAAGAGGTAAAACAGCTAGGCGTACAACTCTTTATGGTAGGGGCTCCTTTTACACCTTCTGCTGCATAACACTACCAGACAACCGTCACACACACTGAGTGTCCAATCACTTGGTGTCCAAACAACAAGCTTTTCACTGCATGACCTTAACCAGCAGACTCACCCCGCAGAAGTTATCTGAAGTTCAGCCTACAACTTTGACACTTGTTTAAAATACACACAAAATGTCCTAACATGGGTTTAAACTGCAAGCTATTAAAAGCAGCCTGGCTTGATAAAAAGTACATGTCATACATTTAGATCTGCAGCTCCCTTTGTGGTTGTGTCCGAGGAGTAACAGCCGAATTGTAAGCATGACGTGGCGTGGCACAAAACCTTATCTGCCTCCAAATTAAACACTGCTAATCAAAATGACGGCAACTGCTGGAGGAATTTGCAGCAAATGCCTCCTGTAGATCCATTGACGCTACAAAGGGCCTCTATCTTTTCATAAAAGACCCCACACGCTCTCAAACAAAACAATTTAATAGACAAAGACCCTAGCAGTGTACTAGGGGACAGTGTGGTCTCCAGCAGAGCATTGGGTGACCCTGTGAAGAAGGCAAATCATCACAGGGCGGCGAGTCCAGGCTCCTATCAGTGTACACTTTCAGCCAGGCCAGTATTTTTAGCAGCGCATTCCCAATAGAGAATCTAATACACTCCGGCCGTACTGATAGTGGCTCACATTGGAAACTAGAACATGGCAGCCTTGGTGTGTAAGTGAGGAATTTTAGAGCGGCGGCAGAGAAAACATTGGCCGAGCCGACTTATCCATGTGTGAACACTTAGTTTAGAAACAAAACTTTGGCAGAAATTGTAACTTCTATAAAAAAAAACAGCACTGTTTTTGTCACTCTGGTCTTGAGAACAAACAATTCTGTCCTTGAAGACTTCACACAGCTCCAGCTAAACGAACCAGGTGCATCCCAGAATTGAAATGCTGCCTCTATTGTTGAGAAAGAGAACAAACTGGGAGACATCACGAAGGTTACTATGGCGATTCGGCCAGCTCCTGCTTTCCATACATCACCTAATCTGAGCCAGACAAGACGGAAAACACAGCCCGGGTGCTGCGAATCGACAATTAGAGTCATTAGTGGAGCAGATCTTTAATGGCCCAAGTCTCTCCGTGCCTGCAGCTCTGAGGCAGATGAACTTTTAAGGTTAATTAAAAAGGACCAGAAGGATGGTTTCCCATCATTTGGTCAAGAAAACGATCAAAACAAAACATTTATCCCACTAACAAGACAGGCGAAGCTGATTTGTGGCACTTTTCGAACACAGATATAATCAAAGTGCCCTCAGTCAGGCATGGAAATGCATTAAAATGGCATTTAAAGAGAAAATGAAGAAAATAGATTCAATTGACGCAAAAGCACCAAACTTTATTCTTATCCTTGGAAATTGAAAATTCTCAACTAGAGGTCCACAGAAAAGTTTTTCTCCTGGTTTCTGCTTATGAAATGAGAGGATTTGACTGACAGGAAACATAAACTGAATATGTTTAGGTTTTAGACAAGAGAAAGTTGTGGAGGATATTTTTCAATATTTGCGATGGATTAATAAATCAGGCAAGTAAGTGATTGTTAGTTAAACCACTACACAATATTGCAATATATAAGTGCATGCAATCGGATTTGTACAGATCCACTGAAGCTGGCCCAGTACACACAGGCAGCACACCACAGTGAGAGTCAGCCAGGCATAACATTAAATCCAGAGAGCTTAATCAAATTAAGTGAAAAGATGCGCCCACAACAAGAAAATGTCAATTTCTTCACATCTGACTTCTGTGAGCCTACTTTTGCAATTTCCCACATGTCACAATTCTGTTCATAATGCAGACAAGTTGTAAGCAAGAAGAGTATAAATGCAATGCCATTGTAATAAATCAAGATAGATACCACTGTGAATGCCTGATGTAAAGCAAGCCCTAATTTTATATCATCATGCACAGAGATACATCACTGACGCAGGAGCACAAATACTGTACATATCTATGCTAAAGGATGTCAGCTCTTCACAGTCTGAGCACAATCCTTTCAATGCAGCTGCATGCATCAACAGGCACTAAAGTTTCTGATCTTTAAAAGGAGGTGGATGAAGGGGTGGGGGGGTTTACAGGCAGCGGTTCCGCCAGGGGGCGGGTCCTGCTGTCATTTGAAGCCCTTATCGAGAGTTTTTATCGCTTGAAATGACGAAAAGGAAAAAGGACAAGGACAAGGACATCCCTCTGGCAAAGGAGTCTGGTGGGATTATTTTAGCCGCCAGCAAAGCGTGTTCCTGTGACGGAAAGTGTACTGCCGGCGAGCCTTGACGGGGGGTACTAGTGAAGCACTCGCATGAACTGCGAGCGCCGGAGCCTCGCAGCAGTGAAACTGAGGCTCTGGTAAACTGTTTAGGAGCCGAAAGAGCCGGCTCTTCTTAGTGAGCCGAACCAAATGATCCGGCTAACTAAAAAGAGCCGGGATTCCCATCACTAATACGTAAAGAGATAGTATCAATAAGGGACGGCTCAATTCAAAATTCAAGTCACGTGACACGACATGTCTCCGCACACACACACACACACACACACACACACACACACACACACACACACACACACACACACACACACACACACACACACACACACACACACACACACACACACACACACACACACACACACACCACCCTCTCAGCCCTGGTCTGGTGGAAACACTGCTTACAGGTAGTTAGACTGATGGCGTGTATTATTGCCAGGCCTCAGAGAAAACCGAGGCCTTAATGAGCATGCAGGGACAAACACTCGCTGATTGCAAAACTTCCCTTTTCAAGGTTTAGCTGCTCTGTTGTTTTCTAACCCAGACTAAAAGTAACCCCGAATCCACAAAATGCCGAGGTCACCGAGATACACGTTCACCTTTACTAATCTGACGTATTGGTAAAGGTCCATACGTATGTATGGATGTAATCCACTTTAAGAACGGCTGTAAAACATCACCACCTCTTAGTTGTAAAAGGTACACTGTAAACACAGAAAACATATAATTCAATCTATTACTAACTATGGTTCTTAAAGTGGACCTATTATGCTATATTGGAAACATATATTGTAGGGCCATACCTATACAAAACATGTCTGTGAAGTTTTTTGCTTAAAATACCAAACAGATCACCCATTGTAGCCATGCCTCATACTGCTCATACCCCTCTTTTGCAGCCTTGTTGCAAACAGGCTGATTCTGTTTTAAAAATTGAACGTCTGCTGCTAGCCACGCCCCTTTGTAGCGTCACGCAGCTTTCCCCTGCTACTGCTAGAGAGAGATTTCTACCGGGAGAAGCTCAGCTAAACGCTGCGGTGATTAAATGCCATGTTATGCTCCTAACCACTTCAAGCTTTATTTCTGAAACAGTATGGAGCTCAAACCTTTCTCTCTCGCAGGGTCTACCACAAGGACATTACGTTACACATATTCTCTCCAGTAGCCTACAGCGTTAGCTTAGCTCCATGGTTAGCTCTGAGTGTTAGCATGCTTGCTAATGTAAACACAAAGCATATTACTACCAAAACACACCGTGCATTGTTTCTGATACAGCACATAGCTTGACATGTTCTTTCTTAAGTGTTTACCGCTAGAACAGTGCCATTATATGTATTATATATAACAACTTTACTCTAAGTGCCTCCTGCAGACATCCTGCTGAATACACAGACACACAGCTGCAACTGTATACGGAGACGGTAGGTTGGTGTCACGTGTGCCGGAGAATATAGGTTAGGACGTGTCACGTCGTCCGCATTTCGCCAATGACGTTATAGGAGCGAAAATTCTGGATCTGCTCGTTAGCACTACCCTTTTTTTATTCTTTTTTTAGAGATGTGGGTACAGAGGAAAAGAGAGAGGGTTTTGTTTTCTGACGCTTTGTGAGTTTCCTGACATACACACATTTATGTATAAAAGACATCAAAAGTACATTTTGCATAACAGGTCCCCTGTAAAGTAAAATCATAGGCAAAGAACATTAAACTCTGACAACCGTTTCAGCTCGAGAATATGTTTGACGAGTCGACAGTCCATTTAACTTTTACTTCAAAAAGGCTCTCAGCTGCAATTATGGTTAATTAGGAGAGGTTTCTCCTGGCTTCAGCTGCACAGGATAAGATATATTACAGCAGTTAAGACAATGGTATTAATATAACTCACAGAGACACAACCTTCTAGGTTAGGGCTGCAACTAGGCCGTTCACTATAATTAATTTAGTTGGACGATACATTTTCCTGGAAATTATTGCGATAAATATTTTCTCTATATTATTCATTTGGCTGCTACGCTGTTTCACGCGGAGTTTCCTGACCATAGACTGTATATATAAATATGACCTGGCTGTGTGTGAGCCCCGCCCCTCACAGCACACCTGGCTAAAATGCTGGTCACATCCTTATGTAAACAAACACACATTTAAAGGGCAATTTATCGAGGTCAGAAAAGTTATCGAGTTCATTTTTATTTATCGTACGATAAGTCAATTAATTGCTTATCGCGACAGGCCTAGCTGCAACTAACAATTACATTTCATTATTATATATTTACTAAATCATTTGAAGATCGTTTGGTTTAGAACATTTTGAAAAGGTTTCCAGTTTCTCAAAGTCGAATTTAATGTGTTTTATTGCTATGTTTTGTCAGTCAAAAACATAAAATATTGCATTTAACATGATGATGAAAACAGAGAATAAGCAGGAAATCTCAATTTTTTTAGAAGCTTTTGAATGAAAAACTAAGATAAATCTAATATCAAAATGGTTGCAGGTTACTTTTCTGTCGATTAAAATAAAGGTCCATTGAATAATCATTGCAGCTCTATTCTTGGTAAATGTCTCAAGAGTACAGGCTCGCCTATAAATGTCTTTAGAGCGGGTTATCAAATGAGCCAGCTGTTAGGTAGGGGTGACATAGCAAGTGCTGCCCAATGACAATGCATTACATTAGAGGGAATACAATTAAATAAAAGTGATTCAGGCTTTTAGAGAAAGCCTATTAAAACCACAAAGTTCCCTCGTGAGGCATTTGAAGAGGATCCTGTATGGATGGCTCCGGACCAAAGATCGGTTGGTGATCGCCCGCCAGCTGCACTCAGATACACATTATTCTTCTCACCAATTTTGGCAGTTAGGTAATTATTACCTCTGAAGTGTGAGAGCACAACAAGCACATTTACTGTTAACGGTGTCAAGGGTAAAGATGTGACACAACAAGGCTTCCTTGACAGACGCCTGTGTGGTCGGAGTGAAGGAGTGCCAGTTTACTCCATTTTCAAAGCATATCATTTTCAAACATGAACTTGTCAACTGGGATGAAACAGTGTAAAGATGATTCCATTGTATACATGTCAAGCGTGCTCGTGACTTCTTCAAAACAGCAGTGGCAGTTTATTTGTAGTGTTTTTGGAGAAGTGCTGGTGGTGGAGGGGAGGTGACAGTTTCATCACTTTACAAATGCCCTCCTTGTTGGGAGGCCTAAGTCAGGAGTACCAGGACTCTGGATTGCTGCCTGCCTTCGAGACCTGCTGTGACCGGAGTGGATCTCAACAACAGGCTGCAGGGGCTTCATCGGGTCCCCCTGCCGTTTGACATTCTTGATAAAGTGATGCTTTATAACGGCACAACAATACGCTGCAATCTGACAATCTGACCACCTGAGACCTCCACACAAAACCTGAGTTGAAACGAGCTGATGGAAAACACTGTTTGAGCCTCTTTTGTATCGTGTTGTACCACCTGTCTCTATTCTCTTTATAATTTGCCTACTATTGATACGACAATCTCAAAATGCAATTATATATCAAATGGTCCTCGACCCAACAATATACTGGATCTATGATCTTATTTGGCTTAATAGAAATGTTTTTATGATAGAAAAACCTTCAGACAAATAGCCTGAGATAAAGTTGTCTTTTACATTTAGTTTCACGATGTACAAATGGAGCCCGAACATGTAATTCCAAGGTGAGACATGTGTAAGAAGATGGTGACACAACTTGAGAAACAGGTTAAAAATGTGATTGTACAGCTGACGGCAGAATATCTTTTGGTCGTGATTGCTAAGATGTAATCTTTAGAGATCCCTTTAGAAGATCAGTAACTGTAAACGTAAGCAAGATCACTTGTTTATATGTATCTTTGTGAAAAACAGATGGTTGGCTCTGTGACTTGAATTTAATGTTATAATAAGAGGCCCAAGCTGGAGCTATCTGAAATATAATATGTAAAAAATATATATTTGCAGTTACAATTGAGCGTTTTAGCAGCCATCTGATTATAAATAAACGAAATGAATATCAGGCTGCCACTAAATATAAGCTCCTATTATTAAGTGAATGTTTCCATCAAGGTTTCCTGACTTGGACACTGGTCAGTCCAGCTTATAAAATAGACCGGTGTGAGGCCCAGGTTCTCTCCCCTTCTGCGGTTCTCTCTCCAGTCTGAGAGGAGCTCGAGGGGGGTGGAAGGGGCTGAAGTGCACAATTACACAACTTGCTTTTGATTTATGTCTTAAAATTCTTGCTCAAACTGGTTTGATGACATCGCTCTATTCGCCCCTCACTAAAATCCGATGAAAGGTGAGAGAGCTTGTGCTTTGCTTTTCCTTCAGAGCGCCTCTTAAATCCGACCACAGCCACACGCAGCACTGCAGCAGTCGGGGAGATTTAGAGCTACCTGGGGCTACATGCTGTGTTTACATAAAGTGGACAAACTTATTATACCGTACAAAAGAGGATTATGTGTTGCTTGAGTCAACGTTATTGTAAGACAGCACAAACCTGGGAGCAATGTTTTCGCAAGGAGCAGAAAAAAAGGGTGAAAACACAAGAGCATTTAGGGAGTATTGACTGAGTCATAATCCTAATAAAAGCATCTTTAAATGCCTTTAGTTTTGCATTTGTGCACCAAAACGAAAGATGATGTTGTATTTTGACATGCATTCTCTGTTGTATGTACAGATTTGAACGAAATAAATGAGCAACAATTATAGAAATCATTATTTTGTAAACAAGTCATCACACCAGAGTTTTTAATTGATAGCTATATACATTTGAATTGCTTATTGTGGAGTTTTTAAGCTTTATTACAATTTTAAATGTTAAATGCCTGCCTTGTATCTTAACAACACTTTGTGAGTCCATTTCCCAACTCAAGACAAGGTTATAACACATGGACTGAACACACAGGCCACGTTTCTTTAAATATGCAAATCCATGAGTTAAAAAGAACAGCTATTTCACATGAAGAGCTGTTAACTTGGAAAAGGATTATCTAACTTATAAAGCACCACTAACATCCACTGAATCATCTGATTAGATCAAAATGGTAACATCTTCTAGTATATGAGATAGTGAAAGAACTGTTTAATGTCACTGTTTACCAGCCTGATTTCTGGTGTTGTCATACTTGAAGTGCACACTTGCTGTACAGTACTTTAAACCAGCATGTAGTCCCATCGGTTTGCTTTACATTTCCTCACAAATACAACCAATATTTAGGTTTACAGATTCAAGGAGTGTGAAATACCGATTGTGGTTTTTGAAAATGTTGAAAATGTCTCGGGGTGATTGCAAATATTATCCATTCATTCTTATCACCCGGTGCTTGCTGGCTGCTGCATATAAAAAGGGATTGTCAGGAGTTGTAAAGAGGGCTTATTGTTGCATTCCTGCACTGACCACAGCAACAAGCCAAGGCTTTCCCTTTCACAATAACAGACATTTAATTCTCCACAATGCTCAGACTGCTTACTTATTTGGGAGGAAAATATATTGTTTACAGTGCCTGCAGACTCCAAATAGCCGATAAGTGTTAACCTTTGTCCCTTCAATGCAGTGACTGTTTACGACACCACTGTTGCTGTCTACGTGCCTTCAAAAAGAAATCACCATCAATAACAAAAAATTATAATTTAAATGACAATTTTGCAGCACTGAGAATCATAAGTATGTTTAAATTATGTCCAATAATGTTCTTCAAATTAATGTAATTGCACTGACTATTGTATTAATAATGTGTATAAAATGTACTGATAATGAATGCAACAATGATTTAATAGTGTATATCCCTAAGGTTCTCTAACAAAATATAAAAAGGAGAGTCAATCATTTCCTCACTATCTTGGTGAAATTAACAAATAAGTAATGATTTTTAGATGTCATTGTGAATCCCCTCACATGCAATAGACAAAAAAAAAGCAAAATATTTGACAGTCCGACATTTCTTTTTAAATACAATTGTAGATCCTTAGCATTGTGCATATTGTCTATGTTTTTATACACAAACAGCCACGTTTTCAGATAATTTTACATGATTAAAATGATTAATATAAACTATGAATAAAAGTGATAATAATGTTACTTACCCTCTCCACTTGCTCGATGACAGCTCATCACAATGCAGACCGTGAAAACAAAACACAAAGTCCGGAGCCACATAACTGACTCGGAATAAAACACCATGCAGCACTATTCCGGGTCAAATGCAGAATAATCCTTGGCGAGGACACAGTTCAGACTGAAGGAGAAATACCTTCAGGAAATTGGTTTTGTTTGGCGGCGTGGGCCAACAGGTAAACAAAAATAAATAAAAGCCATCCCGGAAGATGGGCGGAGGAACGAGTCCAACGTGTTCACTCAAACACAAGCTAGCACTGCTAAAGTTAGCCACCTCATGGAAAAGCACCCGTAACACACATCACCAGGGGATATGAGAGCTCCTTTTATGTCTTCAAATACATTTGATTGATAAACTGACCCAGTTTAGATTGTCCGTGTCCGAAAAAAGAGCAAAAATAGACTTGTTGTTCCGAAAAAATGCTACGGTTAAGCTAGCTAGCCTAGCTCCACCTCTAGTCCAGGCCACAAGTGAAGTTTGCGCTGCTTTTCAGCAACTATCTCAATATTGTTTTACTTTAAGAAACCCCCCGCATACCTTTACAGCTGCACTGGATATTATTAATACAAAAGTCGATTTGCATGCAAGAAAAATCCCATTAAAGCGACTGATAACTTAATTTAGAGGATTTTTTGGAGCTGCTGACTCGATGGTTGTGGCATGCGTGGCGTAACGTTAGCGTGTCTTTCGTAAAACAAAAAAAACAAAAAGAATCCCTCAATTCCTCCTGCGAAAACAAAACATCGCAGTTGATTTTCTCGCTTGGGAAACAAAGTGTAGTTTTTCCCTGGTCAACTCCAACGAGTCCTCTCCAGTCAGAGCAGAGATTTCAGTGAGACCTCAGCTCTCTGACAGACTTCAGTCGTGGCTCCGCACTTCTTCTTCTTTTTGTTTGGGAATAGAAAAAAAAACACAACCTATAAATGCTCCGAGTTGTGTTCAGGCTCCTGCCACCACAGCAAGTAAGCGTGTATCTGAATGAGAGGAAAGCATGGGAAATAAAGTTGTTTTCCCCTGTTCTTCTTCCACAAACAGAGGTAGATTGTACAGTCTCCCAGCAGGTCCTGTAGGATCCCCTTCTTCAGCCTCCGCCAGTAAACAAACCGAGCCAGTCAGCCAGATGGGCTCCATGGGAAATACGGACTGGAGCTTATTGGATTACACAACAAACTGATCCTACTGTCAGGTGGCAACGCGTCAGAAAGTAATGCATTTATTTATTATATATCCAGAGTAACTAAGTACATTTGCTGTAGTACTGTGTTGAAGTATACACCTTCTGGTACTTGTACTTCATTTAAATATCAAAATGTTCTGCTACTATTAAAGAAGGATTATTTACTCTACTACATTAATTTAAACACTTAAATTACTTTCTTCAATTCAAAAAATATATAATCAACTAAAGATATGATATTATTATAGGTCAAGCTTTCCAGCAGTAGACTATATAGTTTGTAATTAAAATGATATTCACTCTTACAAGATGCAGAGGTAAAGTGATAAAACCAATTAATGCATTAATAATTATATTCCAAAAATAACATACATTTTATTCTGTTAATAAGTACTTTTACTTTTGGTACTTTGGGTTAGGGTATATTTCACTTTATAATTCCATATTTGTAATGCTTATTTTAACTTCTAAACAACAAGTTAAACACAATAAATGACCAATTAATTGAATAATTGGCTAAATAATTGGCAAAAGAAAATGGCTAGTTACAGCAAGAAAATACAATTGTTCTGCTTTCAAAATATAATGACCAGTAAAGTTAGTGTAGTTAATGTAATAATATCTAATCAGCTGCTCGTCCTAAAGTTAAAAGGGATAATTCCAATTATTTTATAAATGTAGTCTTTTAAAATGAATAAAGTTATTCAAATTAAAAAACAGTATTGGAGATCATTATGCTAATAATTGAATTGTACATAATAGACCATTACTGGGATTGGCTTTCAGCGCTTTGCCCCTTCCCCTGATATATGACTCACTTGTGCATGTGAAGGAGTGAACCGATTCGGATTCAGAATTAGATAACTCTGGACCTTGGAAACAATCAATCTTATCTCAAGCTATTTTGCGGCCACATCACAGTCTCAGTTGTTGTTGATCTCCGCTTTTATTTGTTCACATTGCGACATCACACAGACAGAGGAGCAGCTGGTGTATTGAACTATTTTACTACCTGCAATTGTGAAACATTTACAAATACTTGTTTCATGTTTCGTCAAACAGATTGACCATTGTTTACAGATATGCAACATCATTTATAAGATGTACACAATATTGTAAGTGCTGGAATTTAATTAAAGTTAAGACATACATTGTAATGGATAATGAGTTTGGAATAATTCATATTAAAAATTGGACATCAGGGAAACATTTTTCATCAACTTGTCGGATAAAAAATGGAAATAGTTTGATACATTTGGTATAAAAATAGCTAAATATAAAGAATACATTACTTAAAGGTCTAGCATCTGTTACTATAGCACAAATCAAACTTGACCAAACTGACCCAATCATTATCAGTATAAGTTTGTACATGATTTAAAAAACATCCACTTTTATGTAGTTTATAGTGTTAGATTAATTAAAATCCAACATATACATTTTATACATTACAGGGGTTGTTTATGAAGTCATATGTGTTTCTGAAAGAGCCTGTGGATGTCTTAAAATAGAGATGGGGACCACTGCAGTATCGTATGCACACTGCAAATCAAAGTATGCAGTATCAACAAACATGCAAGGTAGAACAAGATTTACTGTACATGTTCGGAAATTAAGAAGTTCCTCTGTTATTCTAGGAAGCTTTGGAGGAAAGAATGAGGAAGGAAAATCCTTGTCTGAGTCAACTATTGTTTAGGAACAGAACATGATGCTCCTTTTGATCCAGTGATGTTCTCACACTCGGAAAAACACTATGGAAAAACACATCATTCACACAGGAGCTCTCAGAGGCTGAAAATATCTTGTTTATGTGAGCTGAGATTGTACCCCAATGCCATCTCTATCAACACTGCTTGTTCACTACCTGATTACGCAGCAGCCTGTTTGGTGCAAGATAATACTATCCTGTTGTTTGTTATTCTGAAATAGATTTGACTGGAATACTAAAAAAGCTGCAATTACGTGATTTCTGTGGCAGCAGTGACATTTCAATCAACGTTTTATTATGAAATATTCTCTAGTTGAGATTTCTCTGCATGTGTGCGAATGAACACCAACCACTATCTGCTGTTGCAGGCATTCAGTCAGACGGAAGGGGCCACTTAGAAGAAAAGTAAAACACGAGAGCAGCTCATTAGTAACATCAGCATTTTGTAATCAGAGTTATTTGGCAAGAGAGGAAAACTTGGAGGTTCCCACATGTTCCCAACAACACTCCTGAGGTGGAAGGAAGAGCGAAGCAGCAAGGTCAAGAGGTGATGCGGGCTAACGCCTCTCAACATGCGTCACTTGTAAGAGGAAGGTTACAATGGCACACAAATAATTAGTTACTGAGCCGATTAGGACATCTTGCAACGCAAGCGCATTAAAGAGGAAGCAGAGCTAAACTGCATGGCTGTAATTTCCATATCTTAAATATAATCACACTGAGTGTACAGTCTGCAGGAGTGAGGTGCCCTAATGAGATTAAATCCTAGCAAATGACTTCATGGAGCCATGTGCCAAATCAAGTTCTATATTTCACTCACAACAAATATCCTAAGTAAGAGTTTTAAGTTTTTGTTTATGATTTTCTTTAGTATTTTGTGCTTATAATGGATATTTTGAGAAGAGGATCTGTTTTGCATATGGGGTTACTACAGTAGCATTTCATATTTAGATACATGCTATCATACAACAACAAATAATAACCAATTATCTTTTAATTATTGTAATTGAGTGCTTTACATGGGAAAGAATAACACCTCAGCATAAAAGTTAAATTTAACAACATTTACAGAATTCAATAAAACAAGATAAAAACATACTAGAGTTGTTTTCTATGTGTTAAATGTGTTGTATGTCAAAAGTGCCTTATAACTTCTTTAAATACCCTCTTTAATAATTAATAATTTAAGCTAAATGTAATCTTCTATAAACCATAAGCACATGTTTCTTATGTTTTTTAATGTCATGTAAAAGTGAACCATTAACCCCATTAAAATATATCTCCTTAAAGTTTGGGTCGGCAACAGGAAAGCCACGTAAGAGTATAGATTTGACTCAAACTGAAAACCCAGCATATCTTTCTGTTTTCTAATGGAGTTCGCAGCACATGATCAAAAGTCAATAAATCTAGCCGGAAAGTCATTAAAGTTTACAACACTGACAACGCATCCCCTCAGGTTCCTTCAGAGCCCCTCCCCAAAATTACTATGAACCCATTATTAACGTCAAATTGAAATGGCTATAGTTAATTCTCACAGCTTTCAAGCTTAACATGTGGAAAACTCAGGTGTTGCAGGAAAAGTGGGATTGTATATTATCAATACATATATTATATATAGATATATATATAACCTATGTTTAATCTTAAATCACAAAACTGCAAAAACTCAACACACCGTTACCACTGTAAGAAGAAAAAGTACTGTTTTTTAGACCTAATACTTAAATGAAACCGCCTGGGCCAGAGGTTCACGTAACCCATGTGCTGTTTTGTCCAAATGGGGGTCATAATGGCTCAGAACTACTTATGTGTTATCAAGGATGTGCTGAACAAAATAACAAATGAGTCAGAAAAACATGATGTGAATGCCTGCTGCCTGGTACTGAAGGCTGAAGGGAAGTTGTTTGTGCCGTGTCTCCTAATCCAGACGACCTGCTAATCCTGACCTCTGCTGGGGTCTGTGAAGGTGGAACAGACTTTACGACCACAACAGGACCCTGGCTTCTACTGGCTTCAGGTGAAAGGTGAAAGAGCACACAGGCGGTGTTTAAAATCATCATCAACCACAATGAAGAATTGATTTGACTCATTCCTCATAAACACCTAGTGCAACATGAGAGTGGTTTTGCATGTTTTAGTTTCACTACTGCAAATAATAAGACATGTTTGATATGCTGCTGCAATTTAGACATTTATGTATTTGACCTGCAGTACAGTAAGAACATTATTAAGCAGAATCATTGGAGTAGTTTTTACAACCAACCAAATCGAGGAAAAAATACTCTTATGATTTCATTGTAATCCTTATTTTATAGGGATGTAACAATACCAAAAACTCACGGTACGATAATATCGCAATAAAAAGTCCACGGTACGATATTTATCGCGATATTGAAAAAGAAAAGAAAAGAATGTGAATTTGTTTTTCTTTATTAAATAATAAATGTCAACAATATAATAATCAGACCCTGCAATAGAATAAATCAAAGTAACTCAACTCTAGCTCACTAACTCACTCACTCAGCATCATCAAGGTTATCTTTTAGGAATATGAGCATGTCCACATTTCCAGGTAGAAGCTGGGATGTTTGGGCGTTTACAATATCCCCTGCTGTGGAAAAAACTCTCTTGCTTGGTACTGATGTTGCTGGGACAGAGAGATATGCTTTGGCCATGGGTGACAGCAGTGGGTAAAACTGTGCATTGTCTCTCCACCACTTCAAAAACAATACAGTTTTTGCCAAGAAGTTGAGGCTTATTGACAGGGCGAGATATAAACATACTGTTGGTACTTGTCAATGTCTCCAGATATGTACATCTGATAGCCCTGTAAATACGATGTCCTTTTGTGTTATCTGTTGTTTTATGTTCATGTTGTAACCTACTTGCTGCCATGGTGGACAGGTCTCCCTTGAAAAAGAGATCGATGATCTCAATGGGACCATCTGGTTAAATAAAGTTTTTAAAAAAAAAGAAAAAAAAATCGTGGTAGATTTTGTCAGTCTCACGACGGTATTGAGACATTTATTTACCGCGATATCCGATATATCGTTACATCCCTATTATTTTAATCTCAGTTTGTTTTTTATGTTTCTGTTTTAATGGAGCATTTGTGGAATAATGTTTTGTCGGTCTTTTTGGTGTATTTATTTATTTACATTTTTGTAAACAAGTGGTGGTTGATATGAATGGGAACACTTTAATTTCCGTATAGATAAATACATTCAACTTTGAGAGAATGTATCTTTGTGTTTCAAGCGAACCAGGGGCTGCAATGGAAAGGTACAACAAACATACTAACTGTTTTGAATATCTGGAAAGTGTCACAGTTAATGAGCCACAACTTGCAAACACAGTGGTCTGTTCCTACATCCATCTCCCCATTGACAAATAACACACTGACTACTTTTAATAATTGGTTACACCTTTTCAAAGCACATCACAAGATTCTCCCAACCAGGCTTTGTATTCCATTCATTTAACTTAAGTATTACAAATTGTATTTGCCAGAGTTTAAACTTGCTTGAACAATTTCCCGCCATTTGGTTTCCTGTCGGCAGTTATGTTGTGTGGTCATGCTGCTCAAGAAATAACTCTTCCTCTGTGGTGCCTTCAAGGAAGCTTTAACATCCGATATTTACATGGGGTCTGTCAAAAAACACTGATTTCACAAGCTAAGTTAACAGGAAATTAGACCCGGAAGACGAACAGTATGCAAAAATAGATGTCCCGGAAAGGAATTTGGCAAAACATCAACATTCGGAGCTTTTTGGCAGCTGATTCTTAAGTGGTTTCCAGAGCAATTAAACAATGACACTGAAGCGGACGAGACAAAAGACAGATAACATAATAAAATAATCATTCAAATAATAAAAACCTTTTTTTATTACTTCTCTTTTTGGGTCGCCACAATTCCTGTTTGTAAGGCTGAGAGATATGGGTTCAAAACTCAAGAAAAAGATAGTTAATGCATTTTGAGTTTAGAATATTTAATCAGCAGAGATATGGTTGTATGGTCACAACAAATATGTTAAAATTAGGTCTCCACCAACTCCTGTGAAAAATTATGTTTTTACTGCTAGATCCTAAACTTTTCTCAGCAGCCTCTGCTTCAGCATGCTCTTTTGTTTCTGAAATGAGTAGAAATGTAATATGTCAACAAACAAAAACAATCACTTAAAATAAGCGAACATTTTCAGTAGGGCTCCTGATTTGGGTCACTACTATTTGTGGGTTTAGGTGACCCATTTTATAGCGAATTTGCGACACACATTAAAGTAATTAACTCGTTAACGCATCAATAATTATAATCCAGTAAATAAGATTAATATTTTTGATGTTTATGCTTCTGTTATTCCACCAAAGCAATATTTTGAATGCAGGACTTGTAACAGAGTATTTCTACACTGTAGTATTGCTAGTTTTAATCCAAGATATCTGAATACCTCTTTCAGCGCTGACGTGTACCCAGCTTGATTTGCGCTCAGCTAAAAGTCAACTAAAAGGTTATAAGGAAGCACACAGCGAGGTAAGAGCTGTTTAATATATCTTATTATAAGGGGAAGAAGCAGCAAAGTAGACACTGTTCGTGGTAAACAGCCATTG
Source organism: Notothenia coriiceps (assembly GCF_000735185.1). Classification (NCBI taxonomy): domain Eukaryota; kingdom Metazoa; phylum Chordata; class Actinopteri; order Perciformes; family Nototheniidae; genus Notothenia; species Notothenia coriiceps. The sequence continues at coordinate 320,798 of NW_011334161.1, forward strand.
AAAAGCCATCATTGTGGTACCACTCACAACAACAGGTGCATTAGTTATGTTGTTTCTCTCTCAGTAATGACATACATATGCTTGAAATCCTCAGGCAGGGATTATTAAAGTGCTCTTACATAAAAGCAAGTGGCTGCTCTCTCTGCCACTCTTAAAGGTGTCTGCTTCATGGAGCTGCATTAAAAACAACCACACACAGTTTAAATGTGACAGCAAAAACAACAGGTCAGAGTTCAGCCTGATAAGACGGACTCACTGTGTTTTTATGAACACTGTGACATTCTGGTGTTATTTATGTCCGTCTGTATCTATAAGAGGTGGGGTATAGGGCTTAAGAATGATAATATTTTCTATAAGGAGGAAAAGCATCCAGAGATGTTGGGTTTCTTGTGTGTGAAAGAGCAAGCAGCCGGAGGCCCACACCTATCTCTGAGTTAATCGTCAACCAATGTGCTAGGAAGTCATGTGAGGAAATGTCAGGTTGAGGGTCTGCATATAGAACATGGGAAAGTCGACATTGTGGCAGATGTTAGTGACAAAGCCAGGTTCACACAGACCTGTTTGACTGGAAGAACAATGAGGTTCACACATGATTCATCCCGGGGCTCTTCCTCGACGTCAATGTGCTACAGGAAAAGATGCTGCTGGTGTCAGGGCAGAGTGGGACATCCACTGGGCCCACTTCCCTTTCCCAGTACGTCTCAGCTGCACGCCTCTAAAGACAGATTTCTTCCTGCTGACACGTACAGTGTTTGCAAAAACAATACTTTTGGTTTTGAGGCTGAACATGATGGATACACTTCATATCTCAGGTTAATGGACTCTCTCATTTATAGTGCTGTGGACTGTGCATGGCCTGTAGCCAAGTCAGGGAGGCCACTTTCCAAACATGTAAGCACTCTTCCACTCTCATGCACCTAATTGAAGCCTGGAAAGTAAATGTGCTATGACAGCGACTATACATCACAATACATTCCAGCAGCTCCCCCAAATAGTCACATGGCCTCCCTTCATCTGCAACATGAGCACAAAAAGTACAGAAAAACACTAAAGAGGGACTCCCGCACTCACACTTACGCCTTAGTGATCTAAGCAGCTACCTTCTCTAAAGTGCTCAGAAAAGTCGCTCTTGTTAAAACATGCCCGATCCGTTCGCTGCCAGAGAGCTGTTAATCCCAACAAGGCAGCGCGCCCCTAATTCCCAGGGAGCTGGAACCTGCCGTGTGTTGATGTGTTGTGTAGCGACAAGCAACAAGGCCTCAAGTTAAAACACCCCCCCCATTTCCTTCTTTTGGGAGCCGTTTGTGTTTGACATAGGGAAAGGTTTGTGGTGCAAGCGAATGTTGTATAACTTTTACCTGTAGAGGAAACTTAAATCAAAGTATGGTATGAAACAGTAATCAAGTGGTCATTCGCACACTGAAGCCAACATGGTACTCACTGAATGATGAAGGACTCTCAAAATGAGACCCCATGGTGTTGTCAATTTTAACAAAATCCACCTCAGTGCCATTCATGGAAGAAGTACTCAGATCCTTTCATTTGTCCTTTTTCCTATCATGATCCTTTTCAAAATATGTATTTAAAAAGTCAGTTTAAGTGTCACATACATGTAGTAGACTTAATCGCATTGTATCCCCTCTGAAATGAAAGTATAAAGTAGCTTAAAATTAAAATAATCAAGTCAAATACAAGATAGAATTGTACTTGAAAAATGTAATTAGTTACTTTCCACAACTGTTTCAGTGTCCAGTGCTATTAGAGATCTCCGTAAACAATGAGCGTGGATTAAAGTTAAGAGTCTTATTATGATCTCTTCCTAAGACCACACAGCACATGTTGCTCCACTCGGACACTTTGCCTGTCTCATCACATGCAGAGCGTATAAACACAGCGAGGCTGCTCCGGCACGCAGACTATTCTCCTCTTATCAATAATAGTCCACATTAATGAGTTGAAATATCTATTCCACATTCACACCATGCTGCAGATTTACTGTTCATAATCAATTGCTAAAGTAAAATGAACAGAACTCAACATATATAAGTGAAAAAATACTTTAAGAAGTTGAACATGTCTTAATGATTGCAACCTCTAATTCATTTGGGAACCTTTATTGAGTCATAGAGAATCCATCAGGAGAAAGAGGAGAACAAATACATTAAATAATAATAATAAAAGTTAGTTTAAGTTTTGGAGTAAACCATGTACTGTTACAAGACCACGTGCATGTATTTGTTCCTTTGTCTACACTACTTGTTGTATAGGAACACATGCATCAAATAGATTGACCCTGTAATTCCTCCCCATCTGTTATTCAATTATTTATTTGTTTCAGTATTGCGTGCTTGTTGTCGTTCTTGATATGTTTGTCTTTGAAAATGTACCATCAAATCTAAAAGTTAAAACATTGGGGCACCTATATCAAGAGGTAACCGTTTCTAAATAAAGCAACATTTCAAAAGGGCTTGATAGATACAACAAGTCTATCCAAGTAATAGGAGAAATATAAAAGAGTAAAGGATTATGATGCATGTTTGTGAAAGGGTCTTGAGGCTACAAATACAAATTTCTACAAGACTGATGACACACTAAATACTAAAAGAAAAAGGATATTTTTAAAGTTAAAGCTGTGGATACAAAACTCTTGTGAGCGCTGACCTTTAAGTTAACGTTATTGTACCATAGAGGCACAGAAAGGTCAAAGAAAAGCCTAATGTTGTTCAAATGATTATCTGGAATGTTTAATATATTCAGATAGCTCATGAACCACCACACATTCCTCTCCCCAGCACGTTATTACAGTAGCTGCTTTTAACATTCAAATAGATATCATTCTGGCTCTGAAATGACTTGATTCTGGATCAAACCGCCCACCTACACTTGCTCAGGGGAGTGATGGCCTCGTTTCCTGCCAGACTTTACTACTGCCTCCATGTGGCTTTAATAAAGAAAGGCTCAGAGAGTAAGTAAGCTTATGTCTGTGCATTAATAACAGACAGTGTGTTGGTGGAGGGAGGCATTAGAGCCGCGATAGAAGTCCGAAGGGCAGGATTACTAAACAACTAACCAGAAAAGTGAGAGCTTTAAACAAAAAAGAACTGGTATTACGAAGAGTCAGTAAAAGATGAATGGGTTACTAACTATTTGTTATGGGATCAAATAGGATTTAGCAGCCATTATATTTAAGATCCCTGTTTAAACAAAACACATGAGAATTATTTAATGTTTACTTGCTCACTCAATTAGCTTTGGCTCAATAATGAAACACACCTCCCAAAACTCACAAAGACAACTCAAACATTTCATTGTACAATAAACCTTTAATAAATAGTTTGTCATTAGTTTCCCATATTTACATAATAACCACCATTTACTTATGTTGCCATACTCATTTCTTGGCTAATTTTAGGCACACAGAGAGGGGGGTTCAGGCCACAAACCACATCGTACTAAAAACAGGAGTGGCTAGCAGGTAAATCTTGAGAAATATAGAATAATAATTGCACCATACAACCAAATAGACCAAGAGGTGGCCGTCTCCTTGAGCGATAGATATATACATTAGCTGTACGTACAGGTGACGTTTGTACATTTACAGTCTTCTGCTTGGAAAATGTACGGGTGCACATGGGCTGGTGCAGAATCTTACCAATTTGTGTAGGATCTGAATTGTTTACCAATGTGTTGGTCCAATAAATGATAAAGAACTATATGATATTTAGAGAATAAATCGACACCGATGGCCTCCTGTCTAGTAACTCCCCTTCTGAAATAATAAAAACTAGGACAGGTTAAGTCAAAATGTTGAGGGTATAGTGTGGTCAACATGTACAACTTGGCTTCAAACATTCAGTGACTTGTTATCTACTGATCAATCTGGGACTAATATCAAATGTAACTACACACAGTGAAATGCTTGTTGTTAATTGAAGATTGAAACTGAACAGATTAACCATCTAACCAAAAGATTCCTAAAAATGATCAGATGAAGTTTGAGCACTAAAACTTAAATCTTCAGCCAAAGAAATTAAGACACACAAAAGAAAATATTCAAATCACTCAAGTGAGCAAGCACACGTACACACACACACACACTGTATGAAAAAGCAAACCAAGAAAAATAAAACATTTGGCACAAAATATAAGACGAACATTTCTCTTCAGATAGATGTTAGACAGCGTCACACCCACTTAGCTTCGAGTCCGTGTCAGGCTTTGATTTAAATGCACCCGAGGCATTTATAAATGAACTTCTAGGATCATTTTCTCGTGCAGTTTGTGAACAAAAGGGATCACAGTGTCACTGATGAAACACCCCAAAATAGGTGTAGATCTAAATCATTGGATCATGGAGCTGCAACAGTTTCTGAGGGTCATGTTGAACCTGAGCCACCTATTGGCTGGAAAGGTAACAGCTGACAGATATGCCGATGTGCAAAAACCACTGGCTCGATTTGACTAAAACCTGTTTAAGGGTGAGGCGTCGACCAAGGAATGGATTCAAAATCACAGGCTGCTTAATTTGAATGTATACTAGGGGGTAGGAGGCAGGATCAAAACTCATATTCTAATTCTGTTTTTTTTTTTCATTCTGTTTGAAAGGTTGTTTTGTGTTGTTTTAAACTCATGGGAATTTATTTTCTATATTTGCTTTGGTTTACTAGGATGTGAACACTGTTATTTCCATGTTTTTATGAATGAATACATTGGAACTTGATCCTCGAGACACTTTATGATGGAATAGTTTGAGTTTTTCAGTTAGCATGTTTTTTGGTGGATATTTTAAAACCACCTGCAGCGGTCACATCTGCTAAACTCTAAGCAGCTGTTTCCTTCCTAGCCTGTAGGGGGGCAACAATTATTTGTTTGGCTACAAATTTGTTTTCCTAAAGGTGGTGCGGGTTAAAGTGCACACACCGGTCTGACAATAACCAAACCGCTCCTTTTGTGGAGAATCGGATGCCTACACAATTGCGAGTTAAAAGCCAGTTCCTTGAGATGCTTCACATCTGAAATGTCTACCATCTGTTAATTACAATTTGGGAAATATGCAGTGCCTGTTGACTGTATGAAGATTACATTAAGCGCCAGGGGTTCTGTGAAACCGTTTCATTGCTCATTACATCACACTTAACCTTTGAATGATCTACTGCAGCAGCACGAGTGATATTCTGTTCAACCTAATGATATGAATTCAAAGACTCTGTATCCTGATAGCGACTCCTCTCTAGCTACAAATGTTCCAGAAGCTTATGAAATTAAAAAACCAGTTTTTTTGTAAGCCTTGACCATGATGGTGATAAATGTCCGGAAACAAATTAACGTGGGCTTGAAAACAGGAGGAATAAAAAGTGTGTAACGGCTCCGATGGGAGCGATAGCGTAAAGATTACAGAGCCTTCTCAGACCTCGGTCTTCATACAGGTTACATAATTAATATATATATTTATATATATATATTAAGTCACTTCGAGGCAACATTTGTTTCTTGAATAAAAACTTGAAGCACAACTAGCCTTCAGTTTCTAACGGAGAAAATATACAACCCAAACTGTACTACTAATCTAGAGAATGGCAAGTAAACATTAAGAAACAGTTTCTGCTAATAAAGTAGTCTCTCTCCCACCTCTCTCTGTAAGAAGTGGGATGTTGCGACAAAGTGTGGTCTTACGAAGCTTTTTATATCGGAACTGGTTGACCCATCCTGACCTTGATTAGGCAGCGCTCTCCAACAGAGACTCCCCTCGCAGGTTTCTGCTGTGCATTCAGAGTAAGATCTGAGTTCACTTCTCCAGAGACTTTAACAGAGCTGCATCACAAGCATCCAATCAGAGGTTAGCTTAGACAAGTGCTCAACGATCTGTTTGTTAAACCCTCGTTGGACAAGCAAAGTTGCCACTTCACTGGCTTCAGAGGAACATGAATTATCACACAGGGATTTAGTAACGTTTGACCAAAACAAAAACACCCTGGTTGGTTTTGCACCAGGAGAAGGGGGGGTGCAAGCTGTTGTTCGCTCTCTGTCACTGCTTTAATAGAAACCAAGGATAAGAGTCCAGCTCAACCGGGTCACACACCTTTCCACTGCAGCCCAAAGCAAATGATCCTCAACGCACTCTCTTTCTTTATAACGGGGCGCTTTGAGAGTCTTCCCTATACCCTGCTTTAAAAAAGAAAGAAAGAAAAGGGCCACTAAGTTAGGGGTGCCCACTTTTTGTGCCGTGGACACAAACACCTCTTGGTGGCACTTGAGTCTGATGTGTGCCTGAGGTGAGTGTGTGTCCATGTGGTGAAATGTGTGTATCAGTCCGTGTGTGTGTTTGGTTGGTTGGAGCTTTCTGCCCCCCGGAGATGTGGTTATACGCTGCTGTCCTCCAGCAGCGGCTCCTTGCCCTCGGCCCCGCTGCCCTGGGGGCTGTGGGAGTGACTCTGGGCCCCGTTGCTGTGCTTCTTGTAGGCCCCGGGCCTCCCGCCGGGCCCCGTGTGCTCCGGGATGAACAGCGCCACCAGCAGGGACAGCAGCACGGAGCACGCACCAAACAGGAAGGGGGGGCCTGGGATGATGGAACTCTGAAAGAAAGACAGAGAATCATCAAAGTCAACTTTATTGTCAATCTTCCAGTTTGTGTGTACAGACGGAGAGAACGAAATACCGTTTCCCACAATACTGAAAATAAAAACAAATGTATATAAAAATAGGTGTGCAAATATGTAGATATATACACAGAATCAAAGACACATTTTTACATGTGCACACATTAAGACCTAAATAAAAACGCAACAATCAATATATACAAAATAACAGTCACTTCACATCCTGTTTAAAGGGACAGTTCACTATAAAAAATCTAATATAGATACATGTAGATATATTTATGAATCGAGATTGTTGCATTGTCTCATTGTTGACCAAGACCATATGTTTCCTGTATCAAACTACACCAGCCAACACACAAGTCTTTTCTCCATGAACTAGCTGCTTCCTCCTGTGCAGTGATATGGTTGGAAGGTGTATTTCTGTAGAAAGAAAATGGTGCTTCCATAAAAGTGTTCACAACAAGATCTGTGGACTATGTTGAGTAACCGGTTCCTGTTTTCTAGAAAGAGCTGTATTTATTTTTTTACCACTTTAAGCACCACAAGTGCCATGAAATAACATCATATTTGATAGAAGACAGATATGTCTAGAGGTCATAACATTCACACCAAAACAATAATAGCATTACAGGTATGAGACAAATACGTTTTTCTTATTTTGAGGAGCTGTCTCTTTAAGTACAGCTTCAATATGTGCAACATGTTTGTATTGTGTAACAGTATTGTGCAACTACCTCATCAGTGGGGTTGGCCATGTTTGGTTTGCCACCTTTCTCGGTTCCGTCTGGGTCCGTCAGCTCCACGTGGAACAGGTAGAAGACAAAACCGTAAAGAGCGGGGCCCAAACCGTTACAGAGGCCCCGGATTCCAGTAATCATCCCCTGGACAACTCCTACAGGCAGACGGAGAGAAACACAATGCTGTCAAGATGATACATGCTACATTTCAGAGGGCAAACTGAACATCTACATACGTCTTTGTACATTTTGTACTTTGTGTTTCAATCATTTAACTTATTTAAGACTTTTTTACTTGAGCAGAACGGTTATATTAATTAAAAGATCACAGATAGCACTCTGTTTAAAGAAAAAGAACACGTATACATGCTTAGTTTAACAACAAGACAGAGAAAAGGTGAGAGATGTATCAGCTGAGTGTTTACCTTGTTGGTCGGGGTCTGCGTTGCGGGACACGATGGCGCTGATGGCGGGGAAGGTGATGCTCGACATGGCTGCCACCGCTCCAGCAGCCCACATCATCCTACAGCCAACAACACACATTTGTTAAGGATACAAACAAAGCTTTATTTAACCTTTTAAGAATTTGATTTGTACATGTTCTTTAAAAGGTGGATGAAAGGTTGGTACACAGATTTTGGTTAAAACCGTATGTGTAAAAAAACGTATCTGAATAAATGGTCAAATATTTATTTCAATTTAACAAAACTGCTATTATTAAATCAGAAACCCTTTATTTGTCCCACAGCGGGGACATTCACTAAGTAAACAGGGACCGAGATGACAAATTCCAAAATGTCACTGTCACGAAAAACTAAAACCGTGACGATGTTTTGTATTTCCATCATAAACTTGACTGCCTTGAAATTGTAGAAATTCGAATGATAATCCCAAACATAGACACTAGACAGAGGATATTGTTTATATTTTTGTGAACAGGGAACAGCTTGACCTTTTTTCAACCTAATTTCCTGGGTATTGACCAAAGCAGAGCGGAGCAACAAGGAGACAGGTCGTGAATGTTTTCCTTCAGGATCAATACACATTGTGGGTCACTCCGACTTCTTGGCAAAAACAACAAGAGAAACTGACGCAGTTGATATGATCTCACTACAAGAGAAGTGAAACTGATAGTGTGGCCTGTGTGGGTGGGTGGGGGATTTTTTTTATAAAAACCACAATCTCTCCAATTACAAGTGAATGAACACAGAAGGATTAGTTTTACTACTGTTTATTTTGCCATACAAAGGCATGTTTGACAGGCGATTCATCTCAAACTGTAAGGTCAAAGACAGTTAAATGCCTGTGCACGTGTAAAAAAAACTATTACGCAATAGTCAAACTAAAGGTTTCGAGTTACAACACTACACTATCAGAATAGACTATCACCAGTATCTGGTTACAGTGCTGTGGATTGAGGCTATGCTTCCCTCTGGTGGTTTGTCACGGTATTACAACAACAACATATTTTAACGCAAAACCATTGACATCTAGATTTGAATAGTTTCCATGTCAGTTTTATATCAGACTGTACTCCATTTTTAAGGAATCTCTCTTCACAGTCACAAAAATCAACAAAAAAAAGGCAGAAGAATTTTTTTTAAATCCTTTGCTTTAAAGTATTTTATGATTTTCTTTTTTATTCAAAAGGTTAATTGATGTGCTATGCAGAAGTTATTCACCTTTTCCCTGGGGTTGAACGGGCCATCACTCACTTAGTCACAGGCATTATGACTATGACTGCAGTATTGCACCATGTCGCAGGAAATGTTAGTCATGTTAGCCAAACTTACTTCCTTCCTTGAATTATATTCACTGACTGATTACATTTTCTTTCTTACATCAGTACTCACTTTGGTAAACCTTGCCAACTAATTTGAAACCTGAGCTCAACTTCACTTTTGGGATTCAATAAGTGGAATTGAAAAACATATTTGATTGTTTTTAGAATATTGGGTATTCGACTTGTAAATATAAATAAAAGTAGTGGAAAGGTGTGTGTGTGTGTGTGTGTGTGTGTGTGTGTGTGTGTGTGTGTGTGTGTGTGTGTGTGTGTGTGTGTGTGTGTTTACTGACCAGGGCTGAGAGCCGAAGCCGTACCACGCCAGCTGGAGGATCTGGAAGCCCAGGCCCAGCAGGATGGTGTTCTTGTTCCCGATGGAGCGCATCAGGACCCCCAACACCACCGTCTGAGGAAACACAGAACAAAGGTCATACAAGAAACCTTAAACACGCATTGAATCATTTATCAAAACCTTTTCAATATTTTTTGTAATCACTATTGAATCTTATATGGACGGAAAGATTATCTGAAACAATGTTAAAATGAAATGTCAATAGTTTGGATAGCTTTACCACCTTTGTCTTCTGTAATGGTACACTGAAAAACAAGTTTGTTTTAGACAAAGCAAGAAAAATGAAGACTGTCTGCTGTGTACACACATCCATCACATGTCTGTCCGTCCTCTGCTGCTCTTCCCAAAGCTTTTTCCTTTTGTTATTTCTCCTTTGAATGGAAGTACTTATTTTAGACTTCAAATTGGCAACTTGGGTTCTGGGATTTTGTGAATTCTGAAATCTTTTACCCTTTTCTGCCACGTTATAGACAAAAAACACAATAATAACACTCAGAACATGACTCCTCAATATCACATGCAATTCTACAGCAGAAGCGTATTTTGTCGTACCTGGGCTATTATTGAGAGGATCCCCACGACAGCGATAAAGGCAGCGACTGTCTCTGGTGTGAAGCTTATGACCTGAGGGTGAGAGCATTCAGATAACACAAGTTAGGACGTGAAAAGAACAAGCATGCAGAGACGAGCAAGTATCTCAAACACTAAACCTATTTCTCACAAAACAATGGAAAAAAAGTATTTGTATTTGGCCTTATGTAAACACGAGATGTTGACTATTGTGTCCTGGAACAACAAAGGTGCTTGGCTTTTTCCTTCCCTTGGATTTAGGTCAAACTGCCCTTTATCCACTTTAATAGTATGTATAATTCATTACAATGAATGTGGAGAGATATATGATAAATGGCCTAACTGGAACAGGAAGGCGTGTAGAGTAACGCTAACAGCAATCCTTCAGAACTAGTTCTCTGGCTTTTGAAGGATGGTGGCAGCAGAGAATGAGCTTCAGACTCCCCCGACTGGTTCTCCTGACACTCTTTACACAATCCTCTCTTCAGCAGATTGCGAAAGGACATGAAATCAGTTTGTCTAGAAACCGACCTGCTGCTTCCAGATGATACTCTCCATTTTAGGCTCGTTGTGGTTTTAAAATAGATTTCCTGCGGTTGCATTTTGCTGAGACACCTTGTAAATGTGCTCTACTTATACACACTGAAACTGGCTGCTCAGCAGATCTGCTGATCCAATCTTAAAGTGATGTTAGCAAAAGTGTGTGTTGGACAATCCCCCCCCTCAGCTATACTTCGACGAGCTTTCCAGTAGCAATTTAAGTCTTTTATTAGAAAAACTAATGGATAAAGTCGGATGCTGCTGCATAAAATACCACATTGCAATGTCCTCCGTATGGAAACCCAACTTGAGCTGAGGAAGCAGTTTTTTCATTTCTGAATATCACCACAATCATTATGTAACGTAATTTTCGGACTATAAGCCGCGCCTTTTTTCCCATTTTTCGACGCTGCGGTTTATATAACGGTGCGGCTAATCTATGGATTTTTACAGCTAACGGCCACCACCTTTAACGCTATGGGCTCTATGGCCGGTCCGCGCCCCCCACCTTTAAGCGGCGGGTTCCAGCAGGAAAAGCTGGAGGCCGGAAAAGAGTGAGACAGGTAGCGTGCAAAAGTAAAAGTGGAACCGAGAGTGGTACGAGAGACAGAACGAGAGCAAGACAGACAGACATTACGAGAGCGAGACAGTTTGTCCCCGTACCACTGCTGTAGATCACTGCCGGTACGTACGCTGGGACCCAGCGTACGTACCGGCAGTGATCTACAGCAGTGGTACGGGGACAAACTGTCTCGCTCTCGTAATGTCTGTCTGTCTTGCTCTCGTTCTGTCTCTCGTNGCTTTGAGGGGTCTTAAAGACTGGATAAAGCGCTATATAAGTACAGTCCATTTACCATTTACTTCAAAAACAATTGTCTCTAAAAAGTCAATTTGTCATGATTCAGCTTTGTGAAGAGGAATTTGCTGTTGATCCAAGAGGATTTCAAATACTTTATTTAGCTTTACTCGACACATAAAGTAATAACTTGTTTATGCTCAGAATTCTAGACAGCATTATTCTGTTACATGAAATCATCATTTCAGCATGTTTTTTTGTACATTTCTAGTTCATCAGTTGACCATTTCTATTGCTGTAAACCCTTTCCTCCAACTGTGTCAGCTATTCAATCCCTATAGATACTGTATACATCTAGCTTTTCAAGTACCAATTGACTTCAAAAACAATTGTCTCTAAAAAGTCAATTTGTCATGATTCAGCTTTGTGAAGAGGAATTTGCAGTTGATCCAAGAGGATTTCAAATACTTTATTTAGCTTTACTCGACACATAAAGTAATAACTTGCTCAAAATGGTAGACAGCATTATTCTGTTACATTAAATCATAATTTCAGCATGTTTTTTTGTACATTTCTAGTTCATCAGTTGACCATTTCTATTGCTGGTGACCTACTGTTTTCACCCAAGTCCTTCTTGTTATCGTTCCCACATACCACACTGTGTGTTCATATTGATATTCTGTCCTTCTTTGTGTTTATCTTCAGCCTTCCTGAGGCCACAGATGAAACCCTGCTGGACAAGTTGCAGCAACAGCATCAAGACAAAACCTTCTTTGAACCCGCCTCAAATACAACTTTTGTCATTCAACACTTTGCTGGGAGGGTTACATATCAAATCAAGGTGGAGTTTATTTCCCACACTGCAAACATCTTTATACTACAAAGTAAATATAAAAGTAGGGCTGGTCGATTATGGCAAAAATCATAATCTCGATTACTTGGGTCAATAATTGTAATTGCGATTATTAAATGCGATTATTCATTGACTTTGAAAATATCCATTTATTGGAGAAAAAAAATGTGAACAGTATGTTTTTAGCAGTTGATTACCCTGAACTTTAATTATAATTCAACTGAAAAACGAAAAAAATAAAAATTATTGAAAAAAAATAATTTAAAAAAGTAATAATAATATTAAAAAAATAATCGTTTTATTTCGATTACGTTGTTTTCGTAATCGTTGCAAGCCATAATCGTAATCGCGATTAAAATACGATTAATTGAGCAGCCCTATATAAAAGCATTTCAGTAAGTGTCCACTGTGACAGAGAGAGGGTCTGCAGTAGCCTTCTCAGATAAGCCACCGTGGGAAAAACCTAGAAATGTTTGAACTAAGTGAATGATTAAAGCTGCTCCCTTCACAAGAAGCCTGTTGTTTTCACAGTAGTGAAGACATGTCATGAATGTGGAGCTCACTTTTGTGCAACTACAGCCGGAATAAAGGAATAACACCATGTTGATCGTGATTATTCTTGCTCTTCAGGATTTCCGGCAGAAGAACACAGAGCACATGCTTCCTGAAGTCGTGTCACTTCTACGGAGCAGCGAGAGGGCGTTCGTGCATCACTTGGTCGCGTCCAGTCCAGAAGCCCTTTTCAGATGGGGAGTGTTGCGAGCCACCATCCGCATCCTCACCATTTTCAAGAACTTGGGACGCAAGCGGGCAGAATCACGTGGGTAGCTTTAGTTGCAAATGGAGCCACATTTCTATTTTAGAATCTGCAGATTTGTCTTTGCAGTTATAACATGTTTGTTTAACTGACTTTTTCTCCAAGACCCAGGTGTCCTCCACTTGATTCATGTGTTATTTGAATTCTTCTTTGAGTAATGTTCTGATGATCTACTGACTTGCTGTTTTGTCTCTTCAGTATCTGCCAGAACACGCAAAACCCTCCGAGAGATTAAACAGAGCAGCTCTGCTGTGGACAGGCTGTCCAGGTACATTTACTACACTGGTGCATTGGAAATTGATTTTACTGCCACTGACTGTCTCCGTTTAAATATTTATATATATTTGATACAACAAGATGCATTCAATCTGACTATACTTCTTGAATCAGGCAGGGTTTCTTTGTTTCAAATTCAGATCTGTTTTTAAAAAAGATTTGACATATTAAAAGTACACAACCTAGAGGGAACAATGTACGTTGCTTACAAATAATGAACACCTTTAAACATGTGCTTATCAAAAACGAAATATAAACTTCAAATCTCTCTCTCTGATGTTTTCAGCCACAGTCTGACTCTGGATTTCTCCTTTGATCGCTCTGATGAACATCCTCTCGATGTATTCGAAGACATCTTTGCCAATTATGAAAAAAGAAAGTAAGTGGGCATAGGGCTTGAGTTCAAACAGACTTCCCACACATTATTTTCAAAGCTGTTTATTGTATCGAGCTGTACTTTGTGTGTATTTTCTGCAGGAAAATTCGCAGCGGTCGACAGAAGCAGCTCATTCCAAAGGTGAGTCTTTAACGATAAGTTCAGCGTTAGCTTTTAAAGTAATTTAAAAAAAGCATAGATGCTTGTGATTGTTTTGTTTATTTTTCACTTCATGCATTTCTGTGTGTTTATCCATCTATCATGTATGGGTCCATCAAAAGCTCACAGATGTTATCATGTCTCTGAACAGAACCTCATGGATCTGAAGTCCCTCCGTCATATCGTTGGTGTCACCGCACATGACAGAACCAGCAAATATATTTTCCACCCTCACCGCAAGTCAAAACCTCCGACTGTCGCCGCCCAGTTTCAGGTTTGTACCTCTGCCGACTAATATTCCTGCTCTGTTTCATAATCTCAAATCATGACATAATGTGAGGAACATGAAAGCAGTAGGGAATGGAACTTGGATAAAACTAAAGCACTATGAATAAATATTAATCGGCAGGCAAACAATATAATAACTTTTGCATCTCTTTAAGCCACACAAATGTTACTCCTTAAATAAGAGGAAATATTTCCTCCAAACTTTAAGCTATGGATTAAAAACCTTTATACATAATTTGACATTGGAGAAAAAATGTCATTACATCACAAACTGTATGAACTGTGATTTAAGGGCCATATTGAAATCATGTTAGGCTCACTAGATACCTGCTGTGTTGATGTTTGATCATAGTGGACTGAGCATAGGATGGCTCATGTACTACGAGTACAGAGAATACAATAGTTTTAAAACTCCACACTATTCCCTTTATTCTAGAAACAAATTGTGTTTTATAATCTACTATCATAAGAACTTAACCATCAACCCAATCACCACTCTGTATCTCACAGGCCTCCGTTGGGAAGCTGATGGAGACAATTGAAAACGCTGAGCCGTTCTTTATTTTCTGTGTTCGCTCCAACGCTGACAAGGTATCTGTCAATCTGGAATATCATCCTAAGTGTAAATGCAGTCCTACACATGTACTGTTCATCACTTGGTTGTTTTTGTGTTTGCAGAAGGAGCTACACTTTGATGAAGAGCTTGTGCTAAAGCAACTCCAGTACACAGGCATTCTGCAGCTGGTTCACATTCAGAAGGCTGGCTACAGCGCCAAATACACATTCAAGGTGGGAAATCATTTCTTAATGATGTTGTAATAATGATAGATTTATTTTGCTTTTACAGGTGCTCAAAGACGCTTTACAGATATGGTGAAAAGAAAAGAACAACAAATAAATATATAGTTAAAGTTAAAGTCAAATAATACAAAAACAATCACAATGTTGTACATTATATTCAAGCAATTTTTAATGACAAGGAACTCACTTCTGTACCTATCAGTGACGAGAAAGTTAAGTTGCACTTCTGATACTGTTTTGTTCTTGTTGACAGGAATTTGGCGGGAAGTTCAGGATGTTGCTTCCTAAAGGAGCGATTGCAACTTCGGAGCAAATAAGTGAGCTGTTTAAGAGGATGCAGATCGAAAAGACCAGCTATCAAATAGGAAAAACCAAGGTAAACATTCTTGATAATGATAACATTAATGTATTCTGATAGTAACTCTACAGAGTCCTTGTTATGTTGCCATGTTGGAAACTTACTTTACACTGAGCTCACCCGTAAGCACTGTTTGTACCTGCATTAATGTTGTTGCTTTTTACTTTGAATGAAAGCATCCAACAGATGACTTTCAAAATCTCTCTTACAGTAAACTGTTACTTAACCCCTTGAATGGTTTCTGTATCATAGTGGGTAGATGTATTTGACAGGGTGTGTCCATGTCTAACAGGGCTGCATGGATGTATAAATGTTCCCAGTGATTTCAAAATGTGTTTGTTTCTCATTCATCTACCCAGGTGTTCCTCAAGGAGAAGGAGAGGCAACTGCTCCAAGACACTCACAACAAAGAAGTGATGCGTCACATCATCGTCCTGCAGCGCTGGTTCAGGGCCTGTCTGATGAGGTCACACTTCCTGCAAAAGAGAGATGCCACTCTGATTATACAGGTACTGTTTAAAGTGTAAAATGATAGTGCTCCAACACATGGTACGTGGTAGGCAAAAGAGCAGGGCATCTCTTAGCGATTGACCAATCACAACAGAGCAGGCCAGCTAACCAATCAAAGCAGACTGGGCTCTGGTTTCAAACATTGAAGCTTAAAACAAGCATAATATGTCCTTTAAATAGTTTGTCCCTGTGTCTTTTCTGCTCCAGCCCAAAATATATAAGTCTTAAAGCAAATAAAGACACAGGAGACAAAAGTTGATGATTTCTGGTGTTTTTCAGAGGAGCTGGCGTGAGTTTTACGAGAACCAAAACCGGGCTGCTTCAGTGATCCAGACAGCGTGGAGGATTTCCCTGAAGAAGAAACCCGGTGAGACAGAGGATGAGAACCCGTCCGAAGAACGACCGGGACGAGACAGGTACACACACAAGTAAAACTACACTGCTTACATTGTAAGAGTTACACAGTAGTTCAATTGGTATACATTAAAAGAGATATTTGTTGACAACACTAACAGGTTTATTCCAATGAATGTAATACTGAGGGCTCTGTCGGAGGACTTTTTCATTTTATTTTAGGGTTATAAAGTCACAGAATAGGAGGACAGATTATCAAAGTATCATTCCAAAAACATTTCAGTTTCATCATCATTTCAAGTAAATAATAAAATAAATGAGAAAGCATTATCATTTATGGAAACGTTAATGTGACACCAGCCTGATTTAACGTTCCTTACACAACAGCTTGAAGAAGGAGCTAAAGAGGCAGGAGAAAGTGGAGCTGAGCCCCAGCAGGAACCAGGACAGGTCCCAGAGTCGAGAGAGACGAGAGGGCCGAGGGTCGCCTCCCCCTCTCACCAGACCCCTCTCCCTCCCACTGGACACTAAAGATGACAGTGATGACGGCTCTTCTGGCCCCTCAAGTACGAGCAGCTCGCTCCAGCGCTACAAAGATATGGGGGGCATCAAGAAAAAGGCAGAACAGTGGAGGGAAAGAAAGAGCGAGGGCGAACACACGGATGAATCAAGTCCAGAAGTGCGGCGGAAAGATGAGTTTCGGTAAGTATCATAAACTATTGGAACAGATCGAAAATAGCTTAAAGCTTCTCATCCTTCTTTAAGTATTGTATTTGTATGCATGATCCTTTTTGAATAAAGACACACATTTAACTTCAAATCGTCAATTAATATTGCACAACAAGGTCTTTTTTTATGTTAGTATTTATTGTTTCTCTCATAATTAGATAGACATATAGACATGGCAATGCTTTCTCTAAATGTATATCTTGATGGTCTTTAAGGTCTTTAACGTTTTAGTCCCACAAGGGTCATGAAGTGTGTCTATATCATTCTTTAACACAGGAGCAAAGGGAAGTCCATGTCTGTAGATGAACTGTCCAGGATCAGCACATCAGGCTCGGATAGCTCACCTTCTACCAAGGAGGTAAACATTTGAGATATGTTATTATATTATATAAAAAACACTACAACATTAAATGTTATGTAATGTTTGTTGTTGTGAGTGTCTTGTACAAAAATACAGGTTGGCACTGGCTTTTCAAAGTACTGTAGTTACAGTACAGTATGTGTGCTGTAAGCTCATAAACGCACAAATGGAGGCTCCTTACGCATGATTATAAAAAAAAGGCCTCCCACTCATCACCTCTCCTGGCTCAATTAGGTCAGCGTGCGTCTCCGCAAGCAGCCCAAACGCAAGCGGCGCTTAGCCAATGCCCGCAGCGTTATGATGCTTAACTTTGGGAGCTCCAAGGAGAGCGAGTACTGGAGCTATCCGCTGCCCCCCATGAGCCCCTTTCTGCCCACAATGAAGAACTCGGCCAGTAGCGTGGATGTCTGGCCCTCAAAAACCAAGGTCAAGGTACCGACCAAACGGACATTTTAACGCAACAAGACAACCCTCTGCATGCAGGCGTTGCTTGGGACTTCTCCTTTCTGCTCTGCAGCCCAGGAAAAAAAGAAATGAGCTGTTTCTTCTGAAAAACTAAAAGGAAATCTCTCCGTAGATTTACGAAAGCTCATTTATGATCTTTTTTGTCCCTTTAACAAATGTAGGTCCGCAGGTACAGTCACCACAAAACTGCTTTTATGTGACTTGAACATTAAGACAATTATTGTGACTTTAAAATTCACTTTGAATTATTTAGCTTATTGATGGTTTTTGTTTATTATGTTAACATTACAGGAGTACAATACAACTTACCTCACATTCATTATGAGGTGATGGGTGATATAACACTATTCCATCTTTGTCAAATAATGTATCGAGTCACAGACTTACCTTTATCATATTTACCTGTTAAACTGTAACTGTATGAACAAAAACATACAAATTGTGTTAAAGCTTAAACCATTTAATAATGAACGGATAAATGATGGAATAGTATTCAAAATAAGTTGAATGTGTAAATAATGAATGTTTTAACACACTGACACAATGTTACCGATGAACTAACTTAACTCAAACTAATTATGGCAAAAAAGGTCGAAGCTCAGCTGGTGGCAGGAATAAAGGCAGCTATGCGTTAAAAATGGTGATGTTTAAGGGGCCTGGCTTGGTGATGGTACAGCTGCTTTTGGGCGATGTGGTGGTGAAACAGCATCAACTTGGACAAACAATTTCGGGTTCCTGGGACTTTTTTTATGAAGTATTTGTTGGTTTTAGTTCTTTGTTCGCAGGTTATATACTCCGGCATAATTACCTGTGTTGATACTGTTGCAGATATTGTCAGAAAATGATGGGGTAAGATTCAGTCTTCCTGCCAGGAGCAGCAACGAGGACTCAGAGCAACAGGAATCCAACCAATCACAGCTCACAACTCCTGAGAGGTAAAACTACACCCAGTTCAAAGGAAATGTTTAAAGGTGTTGTTGTTTTTTGTTTTAAGCTTTTATATTGTTTTTTCATTACTTAATAGGGTTGTGTATTGTTTAAAAATACCAATATTGGTTCCCCTAAAGTGATAGCTATACCAATAAAGTAATTTGATGGATAACTTTTTTATTTATTGGATTTAAGTGAGCCAATTACACTCCACTTCAAACCAATTGCTGTGATTGGCTGCAAGCAAATACTCGCCAATGTCTTTTCCCAATATCTGCGTACAGAAAATACAGTTCAAAGGAAGAAATGTCAATGCTTGGTACTGGGTCCTTTTTGTCGATACCTTAAAGGTATCAAGTACCGGTGACAAGCCCTGTTACTTAAAATATATATATTTTGCTGTCTGTTCTGCAGGATTTGGTTTCTCAGTAGATTCCTGAAGAAGCGGGCTCCTAAATATCCCTCGGGCAACGACTCAGATATAGGAGGTAAAGTAGTAGCAAAGTGGCGATCTGTAGCTATTTATAAATTGCAGATATCTTTTATGTACACATACAGTTTAATACTTCAAAATAGGCAGCAGAAGGGAGTGTAGAAAGTAATGTGAACAATATTTCTGGTAATGTTCTACTCTTCACTGCCATCTGGAGGTTATGCTGATCAGTAATATGTGTGAAATAAAGAGGCTCTATGTATCCTATCCAGTAGATATAAAGTTTAAACTTGTATTTGTCATGTCAGACTAATAATAACACATCTCCCTCTTCTGACTGCAGTCCCCTTGTCCAGCTACACCCCTCATCCCTACCAAAGGCCAAACCAGAGCAGTGAGAAGATCGCTCGAAACCCGACCATTAAAATCAGCCGGGCCACGCGGGCGCTGCAGTCCAACACCGCTCTGGATCGGGAGATCACCGACCCAAAAGAGCTGCGAAACCTGGATGAATTCCTCGGAAATCAGGTGAGAACGAGACCTGAAGAGGGGAAATCTGAAGCCCAATTATCAGCTTATTCATGTTTTATTTCTAGCACTTGGCAAAACTACTTGCACGGTTTTCATACAAAATTGGTGGGAGGGTGTAACAAGTGCAGAGGAAAACCCAACACAATTTTGGATTGGATCCAAATCACGGCACAGATACACAAATTATTTTTCACTTTCATTAACATAGCGAGACAAATCTAGCCTTGGAAGAGTTCTGTGATCTTTGTGGGCCCTAGTAGTTGTACATAGATAGATTTAATCATCTTTTATCTAGTGCATTTTTTTAGTTGTTCTACAGATGTCTAAGTTTTTGGGGTCAAATTTCTAAGGGACATCTAGAGTTTGGAAAATAACTCTACCCTGGTGAAAGCACATCACTTTACTTTGTTTTGTATAATACCCCTCTCTATCCTTAATCCTGTGTTCCACATGTTCCTTGTCTTTGTCCTCAGGTGAATGAGCTGCAAAGTAGGACAAAAGATCTGTCGCTTACAGAGAGCCTCTTCCTCACAGCCACCATGGAGTTCAGAGAGACCATCAAAGGGATGTACTCTATGCAGGTCAGGCCAGCCTCCCCCTCGGTACAATATAATGTTTCATCTAGCTGTAAGAAAGTAAGGGATAGTATGTTTCTTGATCATTGCAGGAACGTTCGTTATAGTTGTTGACTTAACTTGGTGTTAAAATCGATTGAAATTTATTTAGCTGTTGCTTATTATAAGTCTGCAAACTAAAAACCTTTTGTTATCAACAGAAGCCTCAAATCGGCTACAAATATCTGATGAAGGGCTTCCAAAACAAAGTGAAAACACTAGCAGGGATACAGAAGAAGGAAGAGGCCTCGCTGGTGGTCAACCTGTTTCAGTCTGTGCTGGACGGCTTCATTAGGGGCGAGCTGAAACGAGCGGATTCTGAGCCAGCCAAGGTGAATTAGAGACTTTCAATATCTTAACTACTTTGTGAGTGTAAACCTTCCATTGACCCACTCGTATATCTCAATTCTGGTTTCTCTCAGGCCAACAAGACGGCAAAGAAGAGGAGAAAAAAGGATAAATGTGTAAGTTGAGCATCTAAACCTGCATTGTGATGTTTCTGCATTTATACATCCAGGCAAATTATTGTATGTACTTCCTGTCTTTACAGCCGAAGAGTCCTCTGGATCACTTGTTCAGCACATACCAGGTGAATATCATGCAGTCATGTGACCTGTGTGGCTCCTACATCTGGGGAATGGAGAAAGCCTACATGTGCAGTGGTGAGTTCAAAGACCTGCAGCAACACAAAATGTAACAGCATTTTCTTTGCCAATACGAGAGTAACACAATTAAATCAATTTTTTTCCTTTTTTTAGCTTGCAAGTTAATATGTCACAAGAAATGTCTGGATAAAATCATCACAGATTGCTCGACACGATGTGCTAGGCAGGTAGGAACTGACATGTTTCAATACTACTACCATTATGTCTAAATAACTCACATTGATTGCTCAAACTCTGCCCATAACTCCCTGCAAATGAACACCCCTCTTGTCTTGTCTTGTGATAGGATGACAGCGTGCCAGGCTCCCTTCACTTTGGGGTGCAGGTGTGTGTCCTCACCAATAAAACTAACCCTGTGCCCAAAGTGGTGGAGTTGCTTCTGATGCACATTGAGCTGAACGGCCTCTACACCGAGGGCATTTACCGCAAGTCGGGCTCTGCATGCCGAGCGAGGGAGCTCCACCAGATTTTAGAGACTGGTAATACATTCTTTACACACCAGCTGAAACTCTTTACTTCAGTTTTGGAGATCCACTTTACATGAGGTTACTGGTGTTATTAATCTGCATAGTTGGTGTGCAGCGGCAATAGCCATAAACTATGAAGGCAAATAAATAATTGCAGTTGGAGAGATGTTCTCTATCTGCCATAGAGACACTTAACATGATTTTATATGATATGTATTTGATTTTATTTTCTATAATATCTCAATTATCTTATTGTCTGTCTTTCTTCGTCTTATCTTCTCTGTTAAATTGCATTTTGTGCTCATGTTCAAATCAAGAATAATTATAGCTTAGAACCTATGATAGCTGGGTTTTTAAAAATATTTGGAAAATGATAATGTCGCCCTTGTAACGACCTTAAAAGTTATATTAGGTTTTTTAGCACTTTAAAGACTAAATCAAGTTTTGATCGATTTAAAAGGGAATATATTAAAAAAGAAAAGATGAACTTTAAGTACTGTACTTCTAAAAATGTGATGGTAGAATCACTATTAAATGTTTTGGTGTGTTTCACCTGTGTGCTTTGTCTGGTTTCAGATCCGGAGGGGCCAAATTTAGACAACTACCCGATCCACACCATCACAGGTCTACTGAAACGTTGGCTCAGAGAGCTGCCGGACCCCCTCATGACCTTTTCCCTCTACAACGACTTTCTGCATGCCGTGGGTGAGTGAATATTTAAATGATACAAAACAGCCTAAAAAAAAACTGTTTTTGTATAATGAAACTGAAACTGAAATAAAACTAAGTTGAAAACAAAAACAAACTGTACATACATCGGTAAGTCCGCAACTAGTGCCTTCTTTTAACTTTTCCTTTAAAAAATTGCCTTAACAATTGATTAATTAACAAAGTCAATTCTTTCAATTCATCGATACATGAGAAGTAGTTCAGCTCTGCTTGTGATTATCTTGATGTAAATGATTGTAAATCCTTGTTTGGGACCTTGACTCTGGTAGATTTTTGAATGTTATTGATATCCATGTTTTTTTGCCCTCAGAGCTGCCGGAGAAAGCTGAGAGAATAAGGGCTGTTTACCAAAAGATTGATGAACTTCCTCCTGCTAACTACAACACGTTAGAGCGGCTCATCTTTCACCTTGTCAGGTAGGACAAACTCTACATAAGGTACATTACAGTTTCCTCACTTGATTCATTCATCCTGCCACATTTATACATTTGTTTTACTATGGAATGTGCTATAGTAAAACAAAAATAAATAAACAAGACAGAAAACTATATCTCAAAAAGACAAGAATTGTGTTAATATACATTTAAAAAAATGGTTCATTCATTGTTTTAATAATACAATATGAGTTGATGATATGTTTATGTGTAGTAATGACACGAGTGAGACCTTTTATCTGTGTGTCTTTTTAGGGTTGCGAAAGAGGAAGAAAATAAGATGTCAACAAGCTCTCTTGCTATTGTGTTTGCTCCCTGCATCCTGCGCTCACCTGATGTTGACGACCCATTTCTGGCTATGAAGGATGTGGCCAAGACTACAACGTGAGTCATTCTGCACACTCCCATATTAATTGTTTTATGTATCTTTTCAAAATATCGGGTGTGCTTTTGTTGCATTAGCTTTACTGCATGTATTTCTAGAGATGAACGTTGTTTACATGGAGGACTTCTTCTCTCTGACCTTGTTTCCTGCAGGTGTGTGGAGATCCTGATCTCGGAGCAGCTCAGACGATACAATGAGAAGATGCAGAATATCCAGCAGCTGGAATACGCAGAGGCAGTGGCTGTCAATCAGCTCAAACTGAGGAGACAAAACACGGTGAGAGAAAACTAAAGACCAAAGGAAGATGCATCATGAAACATGTGGTCTCTCAGAAAGTCAATTCAATCTAGTTAGTTGTCAGTCCAGCTATTATATTTAAAAGTTGCATCAAGACAGCACAGACCATGCCACAGGAAAAGTTATACCAACTCAAACAAAAACATTGAAATTGCATCTACCAGTACTTATTATTAAATTAGTATTAAAGGTGGGGTAGGTCGTTTTGGAGAAACCAGCTCGAGTGCGCTAGAATTTGAAAATACACAGCCGGAAGAAATCTGCCACTTCCTTACAGAGCCCCTCCTCTAAGACACACGAACGCGCACATGACCAATGAGGGCACGAGATAAGTTTGTGCACAGATGGAAGGCTGACAGGCAGGTAGGCCATCCAGTTACTTTAGCCGGGCCGGCTCAGATGATTGGTCGTGCTTTTTACAGAACTACGGCTTCCACAGATGACATTTTTTAATGGATTTATTGTCAAAGCACTTCAGATATTCATTGCTATCGGGATGTTAAGAGCATTCCATGGAATATAACAAAAATTGTTTCTCGAGCCGGTTTCTCAAACTTACCTACCCCACCTTTAATTAAAGGTAACATTAAACAAATGAACTTCTTCCTTTATATTGATTTTGTTCCACACACCACTGTCACCTAAGTTTGATTCATATCAAATTTAAACAAAGGGCAGCTAAAAATTACTCTTAAACTAAACTTTGAATAAATTATCTCGATCTATAAACGTGCACCCATCTTACTCCAGCTCCTCTGATCTTTGTTCAGGTTGTTGAAAAGCCTCCACAGCTGGATGTTCCCGATCATAGGCCTTCGGATGAAACGGAGAGGACCCTCATTGATAGGATCAAGTCCATCAAACAAGAAAAGTGAGCTTTACTTTTTTTCATTGAGTTGAATGCTTTGTGTGCAATGCATTTCATTAATAATGATGTATTGTTTTGTTGTCTTCAGGGTGGACTTGGCTTGCAGGTTACCTGACCTTGAGCAGGATAACTCTGACGACAACATGGACTCATCATCTTCATCAATGAGCTCAGAGAGTCTAGAGGACCGTCTGGGCAGCCTAGACTCGGAAGGTCAGTAGGGAGGTACGGTACTTTCACCTTCTTCTGGGTTTAAGGAGACAATTTCATAAACGTCATATTAAATAAAAGCGTTTGTGTATCTCCCCACAATGATACATGGTATAATAGATAATGTCCTCATGACAGTGTTCTGCCTGTGTATAAAGGGTGAGGTATTCTTAAATAGAACATATTCATCATGGCAGCAACAGTTGTATATTAAATCACAACAATTATTAGGTAACAATAGAAATATACTGTTCAAGTATTCTTCCAGGAATGTGTGCTTACACTTAGTTGATTGGCCATCACAGTATCTTTGTAGATGGCATTGAGTGGTGGTCTATCATAGGTCGAGCCAGGTTAAAGTTTTGTGATCCTGTGTTTTATTTTCGCGGTGCAATGTTGGAATCCCTGCTGCACCACCTAAGGGCATGCAATATTGATATACTTTAACTTGTAATTGCAATAAAAACATTTCCTTTGTTTTCTCTATGAGATTCAATATATATTGTTGAATGGATATACAAAAACATACAGGTAAAGATCCTTATTATCCTTTATAAATATCCTCATTAATTTGGTCAAGTTGATTTTAATGCTCAGCCCTAATGTGCATTTGTTTTGTTTTGAACGTGGCATTACATTTTCTCTATCTACGTCTTTTAAAAAATTAAATTAAACTTTCCATATGTTTTTTTTAAATTGTGCAGCAACTCTAGCAAACTACTATAGCTTCATATCCTCTGTAACCACACAGATCATTCGCCGTTTTTGACTGGTTCCATATACATCAAGTCTCTTATGTTTATTGTTAATTTAATATTAAAGTACTAAACAAGTTTGCTCATCTGTTTCTATAACCAGCCAAGGTGACCATGCGATCAAAAACCCAGAAACCCAACTGCCCGCCTAAACCTGCTGACCTGGCGCAGAGAGTGAGAAGTCTGATGGCTCAGACAGGTAATGCGTGGGGAGGGTTCACACCAGGAAAAAAGACAGATGTTACAAAATCCATGTGCTTCCTGCCCAGCCCAGATAGCCCCTCCCCCGACGACAAGCCGCAAATCATTAGCAAGTCTTTCAAAGGGAGCTATGACGACCTGGACATCCCTTACATCGACGATGATGAAGAAGATCCCACCTGTGAATAACACCACAAGTTAACATAATAAGAATATGCTCCAGGTGTGTTAATAGAAGACTGGATTTTTCTTGGAAAAAAAAAAACTGTGCACTTTGTTTTATAGACTTTTCCATGTGTCAATGCTGCTATGGAAACAAAGTGCCTTGAGAATTTAAATGTATTTAATGCGAGATGTACGGAATGTCTGGAGAAGATCCAATTGCAATGAGGACTTGGCCTCTTTATATACAATACACTGTGTGTGATTTTAAACATATCTCAGAATTGTACAGTTTTACATTTAATATAAAAAGGTAAGTACTTATGTAACAATGTGAGACCAGCTAGGGATCAGGAGCATTTGAGAACACAAGGTTCTCCTTTACTAATGGACATTATTTTGAGCTCATCCACTGTTGCAAATAATAGGACGTTATGGTGTTTGTGGGTAGAAAAGTGTACCAAAAATGTGCATAGGAGAATCAGAGTGGTTCTCTATTGTACAGACACAGAACCATTGCATTTTGGGCTCGCTCTTAATGCATGGTCGTGCATATGAAATGTTTCAGTTGTGTTTTTCTGCTTTTAATATTCCTGTGGTATCGACTGCTGCGACTGACTCATTCAATACACTTGTAAGGCAAATGGCCATATTCCTGCCTTTAAGACTGACTGAAAAATACTAACCTGTCACTGTGCAGTTTCACCAAGTAAACATTTTGTCAATACATATAGGTTTTTTAAATAAATATGCATGCCTGTACATTTATAAGGGGTTAGGAATCATTCGTATTTGGGTGAGCATCCTCAGAAATCGTCTTTTGCCACATGAATAAACTGACCTTTTTCAAATGTCTACTGCTGTAAAACCAATCATTTCAACCAATACTGCAGCTTTGACAATGACATGTCTATTAAGAACATATTGCATATTGTAAAAAAGTACATGAAATGTTTACCATTTTAATAAGTGTTCATGTGAGGAAAGTTTTTCATTGTGTCAATGAGATCATGATTAAAAATGACACCTATTGCAGACCATTCTCGGCCAAATTTAGATTTCTAGCAGACCCGGCTGCTCTTGATAAATGTTTCTAGACCTGAATGTTGTTTAAATATAGGGGCTTTGTGATAATAAGACGCTGGTGGTAAGGTAAGTAACATACAAGTATATTTATGAATGTCTTTCTATGTCTAAACAAAGACTTAAAGACACATTTGAAAATGAGTGTAAGAAAGGAGGAACTGAAGGATGTGGATGTAGCTGAACATCTTGTACACTTTCCTTATAAACACAACCACTCATAAGGGAGTTCCTCTTTCTACACAGAACCGCGGTGTGGCGTTCACCAATCACCATTTGAGGATCAATAGCACAAACGTTGTTCTCAACCAATCAGACGAACTGGTTGAACTGGTCGTTTATCAGACAGCTAATCGCTGAGCGGTGTTGCCCTGGAAGGGCGGGTCAACATTTAGTACAGGAAGAGAGGTTGAAGTGAGGTGGAGGAATCATCAGTTAGCTCACTGCTAGCTGTCTCCTGGAGCCAACCGCCGATGTGTTATGAGCTTTGTAGCCGAAATCAGTATATTATTTTAGTTTCGATAGTTGCAAC
This sequence comes from Notothenia coriiceps, assembly GCF_000735185.1. NCBI lineage: Eukaryota > Metazoa > Chordata > Actinopteri > Perciformes > Nototheniidae > Notothenia > Notothenia coriiceps. The sequence continues at coordinate 347,818 of NW_011334161.1, forward strand.
GATGACACTCTGACACCAAGAATGGACATAAGTTAACAATGACGGGGGAGAAAAAGAAGAAAAAGCGGGTGAACCGCAGCATTCTTCTTGCAAAGAAAATTATAATAAAAGATGGAGGAAGTGTGAGTTAAATATTTATTTATCTTCGTTGAACCAGTTTGCCACGGAGCTAATCTTACTATTGTCCTATGAATAAGTTAGTAGCCCATGTTTATATCAAGAAAAACAGTGGTGCGGCTTTTGTTTACGGCTTTGTGTCTTTGGTGGTTTGTCCCAGCGGATAATGTTAACCGTTAGCTGGGTCCGCCTAGCTAACGCAGCTAGCTGTGTGCTACCATTGGCTAATGTAAGCGGCCTTCGTTTACACGTCAGCTCAGGTAACGCAGGCTAGCTCATATTAACGTTAGCTGTTTTTCTTGAGGTTTTCACAGTAATTCTGCTGCCCAAAGTATATTTGATACCTTACTTTAAACTATCTATTTAATGCTTAACGGTTTCTCTCATTTGTTCAAATATTGTGGAATTATGCGTGACAGTGCATCACTAAACTGGGGCTAGGTTAAAATTAGCTCACTAGCATATGTGTGTATTATGTGGGGTGTTTTTGTCCTGTTGTAAACAACGGTTAATTAAATAAAGGGTTTAAAATACTTAATGTATTACCTAGCAAATGGTTTAAGAAACAAAGTAAGCTAACTTGTTGGATATCTTTAGGTTTGTTCGTTTACGAAGGCTAGATAGGGTTGGTAGTGTTTGTTTAAAAACAAGCAAACATACCGTTTAAGTCAACATACCAGGAAAGCAAATATACTAATTGCCACTGTATTAACAGCTGTGCAACGCAACTAAGCTTATAACCATATAGGGTTTAGAATCGGGTGCCAATGATCTTTAAACATCATTTAAAGATATTTGTCTATGACACATTTATACCCTATTGTCTGGGTTATTGACACCTGTATTCAAGGTCGGAACAAGTCCTACTATAGTGACCTGTGATAAGATGCCCTTACCTGGGAGCATCAAACCTCTTTAATAGACATACCAAAATAAAAGCAATTTAGGATCAGTGAACCAATACTAGGTGGTGGAGTGATGATTGTCCCAAATGAGACAGTTGGCAAAGAAAAGTGAGTATGATAGAATTGTTATAAAGAAAACAGTGAGGCATCAGTGCTGGTTATATAATCAGATGAAAACCTGTGCCAAACAAGCTGGGTGTCCAAATGAAGACACACAGACTTGTAATTGTAATTAAGAGAACAAAAACGGTTGTTTTTCCCTTTTTGTAATGGGCCTGTATTCATGATGACAACCTTCTGTCTGAACACCTGACATGATGTGGCGCTGTTCCAATTAGGTCTTCAGTTTAAATTACAGTTATTTCTTTACTCCTGCAGCAAAGTCTGTCCACTCAGCTGTTAATATTTCACTTTCAGCAACCAATCTAATATGGCTTAGTTGCATTGGTGTCAATAGCAAAATGTGATCTCTAAAGATGCAGCCTGGCTGGGATTTCAGTTGCAACATCCATAATATGGATGTTGCAACTGAAATCATTATAATACAACAGTTTCAGGTTAGCAAGTGTTGTTAAATAAAAAGCCGGGGTTCTTTCTAATTTACTGCTAGTCCAGCAGTCAAACTCTGTAGGCGTTTACTTCTCGATACTTTTACTCTCCCCACATAGGGAAATGGCAAACCACATGAGCGAGTAAACTAGCAACTAGAGTCTTTGTAAAGTTGGACCTGGCCTACTTTGACTGTCACAAAATGATCACACCTCGCTTTGTTTCCTGCCAAAGATCCTGCTTCCACGCTCACTTTTCACCGCACTTTGTCTTCCCCTCACAGACTTGTATAGATTTTACTGTGCCGTGGTGAAGTGTCTACTTCACTAATCACTAGGTATTGCATTTGAATGAAAGTTAAAAGAATGTGTTTTTGCTCATTAAATAGATATGTTTGTATTAGGAGTTACCGAGTAAACAAAAGCACATAATAGTTTACTTGTTGGATTAAATACTTTGCTTTGTACCTGTGACATTTTCTTTGAATGCTGAAGGGTTAAACATTTATTTGAATGAATATTGTTGTGTTTGCCAGTAAACATGCTATTCAATCTGATGCCACTTTAACCTATACAGTATACATGTAATCTAATTTTACTCAATAAAATTCAATTGTCATCATAGTCTCAATTATAGTAAGGCAATTTATCTAAAATTACACGTCATGTAAATGGTTGAGCCCAATGTCTTACATTAATTTAGTTTACAGTATGTATGACTTAATTAATTGAGCCACAGTGATCGAATGCTTTTGAATTAATCTTGCCATGAAATAGTGAAATGAAGAAAATTAAGATTTGTGTTTAAATTGACAAATAAAACAACTCGCAGTAATTGTGATATGATGTGGTGGCTTCTTTAAGTTAAGATTCAGCAGTTTATTGACGAAGTCAAAACTTCCTCTGTGTACACATCCTCCAGTTTCAGAGTGAAAAAATATTTCTCATAATCGTACTCACTATTTCCTAACTGTGGGCAGTCCTACAGATCGGCTGATGCAGAGTATTGTGTCATCAGATGGATGTTGCTTTGAAATGGATTCCAGTTTAAAGTTTGATATGTTAATGTGTACAGGCAATTTGATGCTTTTAAAAATGTTTGTTGCTTCTCGGCTAATGATCTTTCTAATTGTATGCGCCTCTCTGTCTCCATCCAGCCTCAGGGAATCGGTGAGCCGAGTGTTTACCATGCTGTGGTGGTCATCTTCCTGGAGTTTTTTGCATGGGGTCTTCTTACCACCCCAATGCTCACGGTAAGCCTGGACACAATGCACTTTAACATGGAGGCAATGTTATGTAAACTGACATAACTTTCAGTAATAAATTCATACGCCTACACCTCTCCTCTCTAGAAACTTAGCCAGAGAGTTTTCCATTGACTGGAATCACACCAGGCCCATCAGTGTCTATGAATGATTGAACTCCTAATCCAATGAGCCTTGTGTGACGCAGTTTTGTTTTTTGTGCGTGTCTGTTAGCAGATGTTTATTCAAGCACTACTGGACTGAGAAATATGAAAAGGGCATCAAACAGTTGTATTGTCTGAGCACCAGTTCTTTGTTGAAAAGGCTTATCAGGGGGTCACTGGTTTGTGTTGTCAGGCCACAGCAGTGATACCGACAAGCACGCCACACACTCACTGTGCTCTGCGAGTGGTGGGGTGTACGTATTTGCTACAGGCAACTCAAACAGCATTATTTAAATTACTTGTATTCTTAAATGTCACCTGTCTTTCTGAAAAATGTTGGCACCAAAAGATCAACCAATTTTTGAAAAACAAGGATTATTATTTCCTTAAAAACTGATCTTAATTGTAAGCTAAGAGCTAAGGTGACTGATAGTGACGACATGCTTTATTTCAAACTAGCAGGGGATCGTGTATTAATAGTTTTTCTATTTCAGGCACCATATTTTTTCATTTTTCACCCAAGCTCGATATTTATTAAATCCTGTCAAGGCTTTCTTAGCCTAAATATTTGTTTTCTACCAAAATAAATTACCATTGTTTGAAACTAGTATCCCAAACAAATGGTGGCAGACATCTGTTTGCCAGATGATGTTAACCAGACAGGCTTTTGCAGTGCAGACTGTTGTTTGAAGAGGTGGTTATATGTGTAACTGTTAAGCATTAATTACTGGGGGTTTGTTGCCCTCAAGATCCCTGGGTGGAGGGAGGATTTGCATTTTGGACTAATCAGAGGGTGCCTGAAGATGAGAGGGTCTGCTTCACTGCTCCCAATGAGCGCACTGCTTCATTAGCATCCAGCAGCAACAGCCGTCACTGAGCCTTCACAGCCAGTGTGTGTTGGGTAGCTGACTCCCAGAGGAACAGAGGAGATTCTTAGCCATGCCACAAGCTTCTTCACATGTTCTCATTTAAACCGAGGCTCCATGTTCCCACAGCAGTGTCAATGACACTTGTGCTCTATGCTTGCTGCACACAGACATATGGACTTTGAACTGAACAACATATCAATGATTTTTTTACCATCTAAACACGTCTTTCTCTTCTGTATTCAAACTATGATACAGTATTGGAGGAACAGAGTTTCTGATTTATTTTTTCCTGAAATACTTGAGGATTATTTTTATTTGCGGGAAAGCACAGTAAACCAAGCATGCTCAAAAATATAACCGTTCTCCATTTTTCAAACTTGCAAGTGAAGCAATTACTTAATTTCTTTAATCTGACTTTAAATCTCGGTAAGTTGTTTTTTTCTCAGAATATGACCTCCCTCCCCAACTCCATACTTAAACATTTTTGAGAATATTAAAAACATTTTCCAACAATTCAGACAAAAGGATTGTGCAGACTTGAAAAGGTATTTACTCTCGGAGTACCTCACACAGAGCAGTTTGTCATCTGGACACCAACAAACGGGTGTCACTGTAAGTCAAATGTTCTAAGATGATCTGATACCACGAGAACAAAGAGGAAGGTTATTTTGCACATCATTTTTATTAACCATATTACTCAGCTCCTCAGTTTATGGCCCGACTGTCCTTTATATCAAGATGAATACGCTCTGTAGTGTCCGTGGCCACGCTTGGATTGTCGTACGTACTAAAAGTATTAATGTTCTTCTCAGAGGGAACAGCAGTTTGAAACGGGCAAGACCACTGAATTATGGTCCTTGCTGAACTGCATTGCTGCATGTAGCCTTTCACCCCTGGGTGCAATTAGTATAGTGTGAATTTAGTTTTTTGTATAAGTGTAAATTGCTTTGCACAGGACGTTTCACAGGTCTTGAGCCTACCAACCAAAGACAGAAAATAATATGCAAAATGAAAATGTTTCTTTTGGTTTTAAATTTGCTAAATTCACTTGGTGGGGCCTGATATATTTTATTTTATAGTTTTAAAGGCTTTTTATATAAAGGAAACAAAAGAGAATGTATTAAATGTTCAGTAAATACACAATTGTTTTATATGCTTTGAACAGTTTAAGTTGATCTGCATGTCAGTGTTTGTTTTGCTTATTATATGGTTTCCCAATGAATAAATCATGTTTTAAAGGTTTTATTTGATGACAGAATAAAACCAACTCAACCAGTTTAAGGATTATGTGTGTCATGTCCCTGTGGAACGTTTCAGAAAACACATCAAATATACGATATGTATGTTCCATCTAGGCCTGTATAATAATGGAAAATATGATTCCTTTTACAGTTTTTGTTGCAGCGTCTACTTTAATGCCCTCGGCCTCAATGAGTGAATTAATGGTCCATCGCTTTTGTTTGATTTTCACACTTTTTATGCTTACTAGTTAACTCTACAAAGTACAAAATCCCTTGTTTAAAATGTGATGCAGACTGTTTGCATCAATTGGTTTCATGTTGCGTTATCTGTGTTTTGGTTTTCAGGTATTACACCAGACATTCCCACAACACACATTCCTGATGAATGGGCTCATCCATGGTGTCAAGGTAAGACAACAGCACACACAAACACAATATTCCGTGGTGACAAACCATGATGCAAAAACACATTCCTGTGTGCATGTTGGCAACTTACTACTACTATTACAACATCCTAATACCAAGCTGTATCCTTGTGCTATGACTACATTTGTGTTCACTGTGGGGTTTTTCAGTTAATAATTAATAGCATCATTCTGGCCTTCTCTAAACCTCTTGACAGTTTGTACTACTGCTCTTGCTGTTAAATAACATTCTTCTTCAGCGTGTTGATCTTGCTTTTATTTGCCCTTGGATGATTAGCTGAGCGTGTGTGCTCTTGTTCGGCGACACCCTGCTCGACAACAAACGCAGTTACATGTTAACACCTGCGAGCTGTCCAGTAACGGCAGCCGCTCCCCAGCTGGAGACCGAGCAGCAAACGAGAGCACACACAGCGATGGGCCCCGAGTGAACCTTAATGATCTTTATTTAGGGAGCGTGTGTCCAAACATAGTTGGAGAGTACACGCTTGTAATTTATTTCTGGGCTTTTTTCTTGTGATCACATGGATGAAATAAAGAGATTCTCTGAGGAAGAAACACTGTGAACAAGCAGAATTAAGAGGACACATATATTAGTGACCAAAACATAACTATAATGGCAATCTGTTGTCCGTCCATATATCAATGTATCCGATTTCTTATTGCAGACTACTAACTACAATTTCTTGGTGACACAAAATATCAAAGTCCACATAAAAGGCTCTTTATTTGTCCAACAGGAGACACTGGTAGCTTCAATGTCAGTGAAGGACAAACTGCAGCTAGAGCTTCACATGTGTCGCTGATGTTGATTTTCCGCTCGAGCTAGCCACAAGATCTAGGTTATAGATATGTTTTGTTACATTGCGCTGAGTATGTTCATGAACTCGAATCAGCGTCCCTGTTAGTCTACAAGTGGTAGCTTTACTCAAGTTATCCATTAACAGCACTTTTCTGATACATTTACCTCCCTCTCTCCCCCCCGTGTCCTCCCCCATCCTCCTCTCTCCATCCTCTGCAGGGTCTATTATCATTTCTGAGTGCGCCACTGATCGGAGCGCTTTCAGACGTATGGGGACGCAAATCCTTCTTGCTGCTAACGGTGTTCTTCACGTGTGCACCCATTCCACTGATGAAGATCAGCCCATGGTGAGTGCAAAACGCAGACCACTCTAACAGTGAATACATTAAAGCTCCAAAGATTATTCATTAACTATAAGGTTGCATTGTATCATTTGTGTTTGTTTCTATATTGATAATGGAATCTCCTTTCCTCTTTCAGGTGGTACTTTGCAGTCATCTCCATGTCCGGAGTGTTCGCAGTCACCTTCTCTGTGATCTTTGCCTACGTGGCCGATATCACGCAGGAGCATGAGAGGAGCACAGCATACGGTTTGGTAAGGAGAACAAAATAGGGTCCGTTTCAAATTGTTATATAAAGTAGTATTTATGACTGTACCTCAAGATTGCTGAAGACAAAAATAGTTATTTTGATTAGGCCCTTAATCTCATAAATTATTACCGGATGTATTATTCAACAAACATTTCCATGAACTGAGAAATCAAGATTTTAATGACTTTACCTAAAGCTTAAAATGATTATGAAATGGAAATATCTGATCACTTATTTCATTCACTGGAGTAATATGCAGCTGAATAACAACGCTGGATGACGCATGGGGTAAAGTACGTCACCCTAACAGCAGCTGTGCATACTTTAGACCGGCGCGTGAAGAAACGTTAAGAAGCTCAAAATAATTGACAACGCTCTCTAGAATTCTATATTCCTGCATATAAATACTGCTGTTATAAACCATTTCCAATTTGCAGAGCTTATAGAGCACCACATTGTAGGGCTGCTCGATTACGGCAAAAATCATAATCTCGATTATTTGGGTCAATAATTGTAATTGCGATTATTAAATGCGATTATTCATTGACTTTGAAAACATCCATTTATTGGAGAAAAATTTGAACAGTATGTTTTTAACAGTTGATTACCTGAAATTTAAGTATAATTCAACAGAAAAACCAAAAAAATAAATAATGATATATTAAAAAAAAAGTAATAATAAAAAGATAATCGCTGCAAGCCATAATCGTAATCGCGATTAAAATACGATTAATTGAGGAGCCCTACCACATTATTGGGTCTGTGTGAAAATACTTCATCATACTGGAGAGGAAAACCATCCTTTGACTGGGCACAGCCATCATACTTACATACAGATGAAAACTATCCAAATCGACGTAAACATCTCAGAAATGATTAGGAGGCAGTTATCATGACAGAATCATGCCCGTGTCTGTTTTGAGTCCTTAAGCCAAGAGTCCTCAAAGACAACAGCCTGTCAAGACGAATCCATCACTTCCTGTTTGTCTCACCGTGAGCTCCCCCCCCCTCCCCCTCCAGGTTTCGGCTACCTTGCAGCCTCCCTGGTCACCAGCCCGGCCATCGGAGCCTACCTGTCCGTTAAATACGGCGACACCTTGGTGGTGATCCTGGCCACGGCCGTCGCTCTGCTCGATATCTGCTTCATCCTGGTGGCCGTGCCGGAGTCTCTGCCGGAGAAGATGAGGCCAGCATCGTGGGGGGCGCCCATCTCCTGGGAGCAGGCAGACCCCTTCGCTGTGAGTACATGTACATGGCCCATTGTAACACATGGGTTAATCAAAAATAAAGGACCAGCAGTTTATTGCAGTTTGTTTTATCAGCTCTTAGTATTTCTTGGAATAAAGTGGGATAATAATGTATGGTTAATTTATTCAATGGAAGCTTACTTACATCATTAATGTTATTAGTTGTAGCAAATCATGCTGGGAACAAACTCTTGCAGAAACACAATTATTTTAATGAGAAAAAAAGAACAATTATTTTATTCAATCATTCATTCCTGCATAGCAACACAAAGATGCATAACCAGATTGCTTTTTGTAATGAATACATTTGACTAATGCTGTAGCTTTAGGGATGAGTTATTATTTTATAATTTGGGTTTGTTGCTGCCTAAATGTATATTTTGATGAAGAAAACCAGATTAAGGGGCTTCTGGATTATACATGTGTTATACAGGAAAGGGTTGAAATGAAAGGTATCCATGGGGTGTTCAGTTTCTCTTTTTAAAATAGGAGTTTCACAGAATATGAAACCCATGTTGATTGCTTTGGTAGTTCTACCTGTGATACTGGCCATTCAAATATATGTTATAATCCAATGTAAGTGCTTGGGGACAGATTCCACAGTCCTTGCACTAACATTGCTCATGTTTGAAATGAAGCCTAATCCTTCGTGCTGTTCTCTTGCTCAGTCTCTGCGTAAGGTGGGCCAGGACCCCACAGTGCTCCTCATCTGTATCACAGTGTTTCTCTCCTACCTCCCTGAGGCCGGCCAGTACTCCAGCTTCTTCCTCTATCTCAGACAGGTAACACACTGCTCTCCCTGCTTACCTTTTTTGTAGAAAAAACCATATTGTAAAATGAATTACCGTAATTTTCGGACTATAAGGCGCACCTGAATATAAGCCGCAGCAGCTAAATTGAATGATGTGTACATATATAAGCCGCACTGGAATATAAGCCGCAGGTGTTTTAATGTTTAATTACCATATGTAAGGGTTCGTGCTCAGAGGGGATTGTCGGGAAAGAGATGGCTGTTTGAGGAAACTCCCATTTATTAACATTTCAACAAACCAGTTGCATATTTGCATAACGTATTCAAGTGTTAGCATTTAGTGCAATAGTAGCTACAGAACATGTACTGTGCTGTGTAAACTGTACTGTATCACATAGCGTTTCAGACACACAAACTTTTCAACTTTCAAACTTAAACGGTGCGCTCCCAGCGCACGTACCGGCAGTGATCTACAGCAGTGGTTTTCAACCAGTGGTACGGGGACACACTGTCTCGCTCTCGTAATGTCTGTCTGTCTTGCTCTCGTTCTGTCTCTCGTACCACTCTCGGTTCCACTTTTACTTTTGCACGCTACCTGTCTCACTCTTTTCCGGCCTCCAGCTTTTCCTGCTGGAGCCCGCTGCAGCCCGCCGCTTAAAGGTGGGGGGCGCGGACCGGCCAGAGAGCCCATAGAGTTAAAGGTGGTGGACTGTAACCTGTAAAATCCATAGATTTAGGAGGTCCCCTAGTGGCCGTTAGCTGTAGAAATCCATAGATTAGCCGCACCGTTATATAAGCCGCAGCGTCGAAAAATGGGAAAAAAGGCGCGGCTTATAGTCCAAAAATTACGGTAGATATTCAAAAGAAATTATCACCTGTTTAACGTCTTCACACTTGCCTT
>NW_011334161.1:357773-370998 GCF_000735185.1 Notothenia coriiceps
TGTGTGAAGAGCTCCACGGATTGGTCAAATGGGATGAAAAAAAAGGAAAAAGAAAAACCTCCAACGAGGCGTTCTGGGTCAGCATAGACAGGTCTTTTCTGTGTTAGAGTTTTACTCGCTACAGGGTGTACTTTGAGGGTTTGTGACTCTGCAGACCGTTTACATGCAGAACAAGCTACATAACACACAGGGGGCGGGTAATAACCGGAAAAGCATGACATGGGACCTTTAAGACTCCTTAATGCCAACTGGATTAAAACAAAATAACCAGCAAAACCATTAGTATACCTGTCTGTAAGACAATGTAAATATTTTAAGACTTTCACAGGCTCATTGGTGACTCACTGCAGAGGCTATGAAGGCATTAGGTTATCCAATAAATTAGCCCCTGCAGGTCCAAAAAAAGAATGAATACTAACCACTCTTGAATATCTTGAAAGAATAAAATAACACATACCTGCTTGAGCGTGAAGATGTGCTGGTTGATGTAACACTGCAGTCTCTCATTAGTGTAGTTGATGCACAGTTGCTCAAAGCTGTTTGTCTTGAGGTTCTCAAATCCAAACATATCCAGGACACCGATCGACAAACACTGAAAACAAGACAATTCAGAACCAACATGCATACTAGAAACAAGACAGTGTAATGAATTACTACAGTAGGTCTGCGTGTGAGACTGCTAATGCTACTGCACACTGCTTAACCAATGTATGCATTTTTCATGAATAAAGCCACTTTGACATCAGGTACACGAGTACACAAACATTTTATGATTACTTTTTCAATGTTGTAAAGGAATGTGCTTCAAAACTTTATATATCGTGCTTTTACTGCATTTATTTCCCAATTTTAGTGACAACAAAGACAACAATTGATGATACTTTTTTTATATTTGAATATATGAAATAAATGTTCCAATAGGCAGGTTAGGAGGATCACTAAAAAGCGTTTAACCCTCTCCCATTTCACAAAAATGTCAGCTGCCTACATTTTTCAGTATTGTAGTTTTTGGCTGTATTACTTACAGAGACGGACTCCTCCATGTCTCGTCGGTTGAGCATTGCGTGGTTGATGTGGAGGACGATCCAGTCAAACAGAGCGCCGTATAAAGACTTCGCCATGGAGTCCCGCACTTTGTAGGCCTAATGTTGCACACAAAGCAAAGGACTGCTTTAACTCAACGAAAGACCAAAATCAAACATATCATCCCCTAGTTTATAGTTCATTCTTAACTCTGTACCTCTTGGAGTGTGTACGGTGAATCTACGCTCTCCGTGGCCGTCACTTCTCTCTTCTTGGTCAAAGTCTTCACCAGAAGCTCCTTTTTCACCTGGAGAGAGAAATATATACAGAGGGTTCCACTACACTGTTACACAATATGCATACCAAATTAAATCACGTCTTATGACTGTACTTGATCAACAGAACAGGTTGAAACATGTTTACAGAAATAACAATACAGGACTAATTTTAGGCATAGCGATGACACATTTAATCTGTGGGAGTTGCTCTGGAAAATGGAAATGGAAATAGAATGCTATGAATGAAGTTTTTCATGGTTTATATGCAAAGATTTATTCGTAGCATTCTATTTCCATGTAAATTACTACTTTATTTTATTGCTATTTAACTGTATTTTATTACGGTGTAAAATATTTTCTGTTTTATATTAGATTTCTTGTTTTTTATATTTTATGTATGCACAATAACATCAAGTCAAATTCCTAGTATGTGCGAATCTACCTGGCAATAAACCTGTTTCTGATTCTATACACAGAGTGCAAATATAATGATGTGACAGTGATTTCATCCAAAGTGTTAGAGCACTGGAAACATTGGGTCTGCAATTATTATAAAAATTGCAATATGGACTACAGAAATACGGACTTAATAAAAAAATCTTTGGTACAGATCCTCTTATAAAATAAAAAAATCCCAATATGATCATTTTAAATATATCCATGAGAATGAGATGCAAAAATTATCAATTCCTCCTGTATCGTAACCATGTCGTAACTCATACAGCAATTAAAATATTAGTCAAATAATTACAATACGTTATTTTTTTTTTCCATAATCAATCCAGATGATGATTTAGCACACAGAATACAAAATCAACCGTTTCACTTCAGTACTTTGAGCAGGTCGGACAGTGTGGACAAAACGTCTGCCGGTCCGACCTCCAGGACTTCTGCGTCCTCTGACTGCGAATACGTCACATTTCCCAGGTGCAGGATGGCAGAGAGGATGGAAAAAATACTGCACAGAAGAAAAACAGACACACAAACAGATGGTTTATTTCTGCCTAAAATGCACACACTGGATTTGACTTGCTGTGCATTTTGAGTCACAATATCCTTTTTAATATACAGTATACCTCGACCCTGAAAGCCTCACTTGAGATATTATTTAAAGCTCTTAAATACAGTTGTTTTGTGCCGCTGTTATTTCGTGTTTACATTGATGTTTTCCTGTGTATTTGCATTTCAAACATGGGACATTTCAATCCTAGATTTGTAAGGTGTTGACAGTTTGCTGCATATTTTATAAGAGTAGTTAAGTGCTTGTGATCTAGTGTGCGAGAGAGAGAGAGAAAGTGACGATGGATACGTTCAGAGCAGAGAGAAAACAAACAGTTAAGTGGTAGTAATGGACGGTTCAGGTTTCAGTCTGTCCATTCATAAGTCCTGCAGATCAAACAGGTGAGCTTCTGCTTCGTTACAGGAAGTTACAGTGTGTCCTTTATTTAAGAGCAACATTGTTAGACATTCTTGATAGACATTACATGCCTCCTTAGGGTAACAACATGCATGTTGAGAGACAGTGAGTTAGATTGACTTGCAGTAAAAGTAAAGAAAATGTGCCTTTACAGAATATTTAAAGTTAATTTTATGGACTTAACTTAGCGTAAGGAAGTCTCCACTGTATCTACATGTATGTCACTTCACTGGAGGTGTTTGCTAAGGAATTCATGAAGCCCTTCATTTTGTATAAGTCACTTTAATTACAATTGTACTTTGTCTGTAGTTTCTGACTTTATATATGTTATGTTTCTCACTGCACATTGCTCTGTTAGATGTTAGATTGTTATTCACGAGGAGGATGCACCTGAACACATTTCAAACTGTGCTGCCATGCTTTCATGTGTACGCCGTGTCCCGAGGCCATCAGGCACTTTCTGAAATACTTGCTGCATTTTTCTCCTGCTTGACAAGCTCTGACCTGTTCCTGACACCAGCACGCCGTGTGGAAACTCTACAAGTCAAAGAACAAACTGATCCACATGACTACATCATGATTAGATTGGTAGAGCTAACTCCCTGTAAACACTGACTGAGAGACTGAGTGTTGTTGGACCTCATACAGCAAATATTTGTCTTTCAAATATTTCTGTAATTCGTGGCTCTCTCTTCCCAGTGAGAAGCCTTTATTGTAATGATATATGTTTCTCAGACAGGCTAAAGCCCCAGGCATGTGCTGCTGTGTCTTCGATCAGAAGATTGATTGACTACTTTTTTACGATGTTGTATTTTAGTGTTGCCTCTGTGTTTAGTGTCCTGTCTGTCTGTAACTTTGTGTGGTAGTGTTACCACTGAACAGGTCTCTCTTGAAAATGAGACCTTGTGTCTCAATGAGATTTTACACCTGTATAAATAAAGGCAAAATAAAAAAATAAAAAGGGGAAGCGGCTTTTAGTCAATGGGAGCCAGAGCCTTTTCTTATCAAGCTCCACTTTTGTGGAATCAGCTTCCAGTTTGTGTTCGGGTGGCAGACACCCTATCCGTTTTTAAGAGTGCGCTTAAGACCTTCCTTTTTGATAAAGCTTATAGTTAGGGCTGATTAGATTCAGCCCCTAGTTTTGCTGCTATAGGCTTAGACTGTCGGGGGACATCTTACTTCTTCCTTCTCTCTGTCTGTACCTGCGTACTCTCATGTTCCGAATAACCCAGCTTCCCACACATTTCTTTTTGGTTTCTATCTATGCCGGGATCCTGAGTTGTGGCTGATCCTGAGTCCTGATCTGAGTCCTGGACTTCGAGTCGTGGCTGAACCTGTCTCTGCGGTCCTGCCTGACTCTCACCATACTACTTCCCTGATGGCTCCCACAGGATTGTTGACATCCTCGTGGATTCATCTTCTTACTATAGACACAAGATTTCCAAACATTTGGTCTACCTATGTTGTAAATGTATTATCTTTTCGATTTACAAACGGCATCTACTGCACGTCTGTCCGTCCTGGGAGAGGGATCCCTCCTCTGTTGCTCTCCCTGAGGTCTCTCCCATTTCCCCTTGATTGATTGATTGATTGATTGATTGATTGATTGATTGATTGATAGTCATTAGGCAGCTCAGCAGTGTGACGACTACTGAGGAAACCTCAACAATTGCAATGTTTTAATCTAGATATTAAACCTTATTATTCCTAAGCACTTTTGATTAAGGCCTGCAGCATACCAGTTGTGTCGTTCATTATGAAATCATACTCACTGTTTCTTGGTGGAGCTCAGGAAGCCAACCATCTCCATAGCCTGATGGAGCCTCTTGTACTCTTGCCTAAGTTTCTCCTTATCATCCAAATGGAGATCATCCTGAGGGACAATCATATGGGATACGGATAGAAACACGGGGTAAATGTTAAGCATAACCACAAATAAACAATGTTAATCTAATGTTAATGTCAACATAAAATCGATAATGTAGAAACACGAATAACAGAATCATCTCTTTTTCTTTTTTTGTGTTTGATTTTCTGTATCGAAAATAATTTATTTTCCTGTTGATATTTCTGGTTTTATTATCTCCTATGCTCAAACTTTTTTTTTTTATGGTTTCAATAAATAAATGAACTTGCCTATAATGCATTTTAAAGTTGCTATTCAAACCTGTAAATAAGTTTTAAAAGCAACATTTTTAGTTTTTTCCAAATGAGTTGAGTTTGAGTTCTTTAATGTAAACATGGAGTTAAATTCTCAACATAATAAAATGATTGTGAGTGAAAGCAGTTGCTCTATAATTCTGTTTAATGTGACGTTGGACAGTTATGTGAGTGTCTGTTAATCCAAAGCAGAGGCAGGACTTTGACACACTATGACGTTACTGCTGAGAAGTTTCTAGATATTGTGGGATTGTTTCTATAAAACATCTACCAGCAGTTTACATGCGTTTCATAACAATTAAAGACACATCCTGTCTCTGCTGCTGTAAAGTGTTTGGATCAAAGGTACCTGCTTGAGGTAGAGATAATCCTGCGGCTCTAACAGACGAAACTCCTCTTTCTCTTCTTTCGACGCGCCCACCAGCAGGTAATAAAACACGTGGTAGTTCCTGCGGGTCAGAGGTCACGCAGCACAAATACACCCATGCTATGTTATTGACACAACATTTCACTGAACACAAAAGTTTTTAATGTTGTCTGCTTTATGTTAGAAGGTTCAAAGTGCAGGTACAATTTGGTGGTAATCTAAGTGAGGTTAAAAAATACAATGTAAATCAAATATACCTCTCTCTTTGATCTCTGGACACCAGACGGCACTTTTCTAGAAGGTACTTCTCGATAACTGCCCTGCAAGAGACGCACAAGAAGAGAATGTCAACAAAGCCTTCGAAGCCTTGCTGTGGTTGCCAACACTGTACCATTATGACATAGGAAGTAAAATATTGATAAATAAATCAACTGTGCTGTGTGATTCACTACTGAAGCTCAGTGAGATAAATGTAAAACATGAAGACGTACCCTCTGATGACACCGCTCTCCAGATAGTTGAGCTGGATGAACTTCCCAAAGCGACTGGAGTTGTTATTCTCTGCTGTCTTAGCATTGCCAAAGGCCTGTTTAAAACATAGTGGACATAAGTTTTCACTTGAATAAACAGACAAGAGTAGCAATGTTTCTCACAGACACTGGCACCCACACCTAAACATTGGAAAGGGCAGCGATCAAATGTTCGATGGCAGGAGACTTTTCTGTTGCCAACCTGACGAGACATTGAAGATCAAGTTGGTCTGACTCTAAACTACAGCTGAAAATATTATTTCTTCTAAGGTCTTTAAAATCTCAAAACATTTTGAAATATCTCCATTAAATCTTCCCAGAGCCCAAAATTAGGTTTTCAAATTCAGATAATTTTCTTCATATAATAAGGTGTCATAACTCTTTATCAATTGTTAAAAAATTCCTGTTACTTTGCTAGCTTTATTTAAATCAAATTATTAATTCATCTCCTAATTGTTGCAGATTTACTCTGTCAACAATAAATCCATCAGGTCCCAGGGTTTATATAGTTCAAGGAACTGTAAGACATTATGTACATGGGTACAGTGAGAGGCGGTGGCTCAGTGGTTAGTGCGCTGAACTTGGAATCAGGGGGTAGTTTGAGTCCCACTGCAGTCAGCATGTCGTTGTGTCCCTGGGCAAGACCCTTCACCCCAAATTGCTCCTGATTGCCCACAGTACTGAATGTATGCAAGTTGCTTTGGATAAAAGCTTCTAACAAATGACATGTAATGTAATATTCTGTTGTTGCGGTTGGCTTATCAATTACCGTAGCTATCTTTACAATTGATTAATTTATAATTTTTTTAATTAATAAAGCACTGCCTACATTAATTGAGTTCATGTTAGTTAGTATTTATGGTTTGTTTTGTTTCATACCATGAATGATATCTGATTAAATGAATAACATATCTCTGATGTTCACACAAAGTTTGCAATTTAAAAACACATTTGATCCAATTAAATGTTCTTAGAAATAAAAAGATTGATTGAAAAGAAAACTGCTAGAATAATGGAAAATTAAGATAGTCATCAATTGCAAAAATCTACTTTCACCATCTAAATAGCGACACAAATATGCAAGGGGCATTTGGTACATTTGGTTTATTCACCAGCCAAAAAACCCACATCATTTTTGAGTGACAGGTAAAGCATGAAGTGTTACAGAAAGGGATCATGTTGCACCCTGGTAGCAGATCATGAGGAAACGTGATGACTGCCCTCACATTTGCATGGATTGTTATTCTGTAACTGGAGACGGTATCTAAGGTTGAACAATAACACAACAGACTCCGCCTAAAGTCACCACCAGGTAAAATGACGTAAACAGGATTATGAGCGCCTGTACTTTCCAGGTTTCCCAAAGCAAAAGAAAAAAACTGAGCAAAGTCTGCATCTACAAAGGTTTTGTTCTCCCCTCATTCCAGTGTGAGTTGTGCAGATGTTCGTGTCGAAACAGGCCAGAGCAGCGTTCGCACAGTGAGCTCGACCTGTCCTGCACACGGCACTGATCTCTGACAGGTAACACTCTGAAAGGCAGGAATGTTCCTCCCTGTGCTCCTCTGTGAGTACAGTGCATGTTTTTTCATTTTCTACCAGATCAATCAATCAAAATGTAGTTGAAAAGATATGGATGGCATGTGGAGAGAAGATGGTATGTGGAAGAGGGAGAGAAACAGGTGTTCGCCACGTCCCGTTTCAGGGGATAAATCGTGGGAGGGAGACCATCATGAAGAAGCCATCTCCCCACTAACAGAGATAGAAACTAATGATGCATTTAAGTAGAACTGGTCTGCATGTAAACACAGACAATTCCAAGATTATCATCAGGGGTTTACCCTGGAGAAACTCCTGAAAAGGTGGGAAATACCAAGAAAAACTGGGCTAGGTTGGATAATCCCCAATTTGTCAGAATAAGCTGTGACGTCTAACAGATGATGGACAACTTCTTTTGAACTGTGACAAACTGTGACAGTTTACAAACTAAGCAATCCTCAATCAATTGAGGAGATCAGCAAATTACTCAATAAGGGAAATAATCGCTAATAATATAAGCCCTATCTAAAAATACAAACAAATTACAATTAAATAAGCAAACTAAAATAATTAGCAGAGGGTCGGAAAAAACCACATTCCTGCCAGGACAAACCAAAAATAGTTCTGCTTTCTTATCCTGTACATTGTGTTGGGACTCCATTACTTAGTTGCAGCCCCTTTATTGGCCATAAATGGTCTAGTTCTTACAATATGGGGCGGGGCGGAGTGGCGCAGTGGGCTGTGCGTCTGATAATCAGATCAAGGGGGGTGTTGGGGAACTCCAGTTCGAAACCCGCCACTGCGTCAGGCCGTTGTGTCCTTGGGCAAGACACTTCACCCGAATTTGCTCCTGAAGGTATTGTCCACAGTACATGTATGATATCAATGTGTTCTTGTAAAGCGCCTTGATGTCTTCGAGGTGTGAAGATGGGCGGTGTGGCGCAGTGCGCTGTGCATTGATTATCAGATCAAGGGGGCGAAACCCGCTGCCGCTGCGTCTGTAAAGCCGTTGTGTCCTTGGGCAAGACACTTCATCTGAATTTGCTCCTGTGGGTATTGTCCACAGTACATGATCATTACATGTATGTATGTGTAATGTGTATTTGTAAGGAGCGCTTTGAGAGTCATTAAAAAAGCGCTATAATAAATATAAGGATTATTATTATTATTATTATTATTATTATTAAAGCAAGGGTTGGAAATGAAAGACTTGTTTTCACCATAGGTCAAAACTTGCGTGTACGAAACATTTGCATAAAACAACAGACTTTTCACAACATAATGATTTAAAGAAATACACCTTCTCTGGTACGACTTGAAACCTTCTAAAGTTACTACTATACTTATGTCCTCATGTGCACAAGTGTACTACAACTGTTTAGGAGTCTACTAGAATATATACTAGATAGAGGTAGACTCCTGGTTCGAAGATCTGATCTCTCAAGTACCAAGTTAAACCACAATTTGTAATTGTGCAAAAGGTTATTTTATTAGTTAGCTGATAACAAAAACTATTCAAGATGGAGAACTATATTGTAATATTAAGTTTTTAAATTACTGTATAGACCGATGGAGATAATCTACCTACAAAAGAGTATCTGATCGTGACTCTTGCTCCTGATACAAGATAAACATCGGAACAATACACCTTATTTATAACGTAAGTAGAGTGATGAAGACTGTCGTATTTCTTACTTCTATGACCTTCTCCTTCATTTCATACTTTAGCCGTTTTAGCATTAATTAATGCATAACCGTATAAGTTAAAACAGGTACACACATATATCCTTATAGGTTATCTAACATAAAAGTATATAGATCAATTAGTCCGTACACTTCATAGACGATCGGCGTACGGCATCACGATCAGACACTAGCCTTACATGACATCTACTGACGGAGTGCCGGTCTGTCGTAGTCCATCTGCGTACGACCTTTGTACCAGAAACTTTTACAGTGAAACTGCCAGATTTCAGTTCCGCGCTCACGGCGTCAAGAGATTTAAGAGCGCAGTCGGATGTGCCAGTACAGTCTCCTGAGTAGAGAGCCCTCACCGAGCTCCACTCTCTACGATATCATGCTTGGACTACGTAGGTTTTCGCCTCTTGACCTCCCGGTCACCACCATGTGTGAGTCTAGTTGGAGGTTCATGATGAGAACACGAGATAGGAAGATTTCAGAATCAGTAGATACAGTATTTATACGATCGTTGTCACATAAGTATGACGCGATCTTTTAGATTAAATGTGTACCTTCATCATTTACGGATTGTATAAGTTTTAGTAAAGTGTTACAAACAATTACAACCTTTCGGATGATCACTGCATACCCGGCTCAGCGAGAACAGAATATACACACATACGACAGAACATATATAAACTAACGTTACAGAGGCAAACTATTCGGTACCGAGGACACACCGTACACCAAAGTGTAGTGAATTGGAGGAAATAAAATACACGAATGTTCGGTCCATTGTACAGAGATTGTTATTCTCTGTGAATTCGTAGTCAACCTATCGGAACAATAGAAAGTTCCTTTTTAGACCCGAGTCGCATGACGTCCACGGACTCCTCCGGCAAACTTCGTCACTTACGATAACCAGGAGAGACCTCTGCGGTTTGTGTCCCGACGGGGCTTACTCTAACTTGTCAGAGACCACGCTACACCTCTCTAGATTACGGACGGACGACGGCGAGAACTGTTCTTCGTTTCTTTGAACGTTTCATGTAGTACGTAAAAAAAGTAATTTTGGACCAAAGTTCACTTTTACCGCCAGATGAGTTGTTACAGTGTCCACGAAATTTTCAACTTCAACACACTATCGCACTTACTATGTTGACAATAGAGTTACAGAATCAGGACAGACTCACCTTGTCTTCATACTCCCTCAGAGTCACACTCGACCTCTCGACGAGTCTTCCTATCCGGTCGCAGAACTCGTGACTCGAGAAGTTTGACGCTCTAAGGATACTCACTTCGAGTGACCAGTAGACCCGTATGGTACACTTCTCCCTGCTTAGAAGTCCCAACTTATAGTATAATTCCACCCAGATGTTACCGTATAGTATGGATAAAGTCCACGGTGTTCACTTAGAGTACGAGAGGTATGGTCTCACTCTACGACTGGAGTGACTCGTTTAACGCCTCCGCCTCGTTTTTCGTAGTACTCAATCCTCTTTCCGGCGTTCGTCGACCGCGTTCTTTTCTCACTCCTAAGTCAACGGGAGCTCGCTCTCGTCTCCATTGTAGGAGTTAACAGGGTTTCGAAAAAAGACGTAGTAAAAGTAACTCAAAGTTCAAGGGCGATCTCCGTAAGAAAAATTTCAGGAAGGACTAAAGGTAGATCCCCAGAGAACTCGTACTCCTCCCTTCTAATTTCTCGGGTTGAACTCAAAGTTGGTCAATTCCGTCTGTACCTCGCATTTGATAGCGGCCGGGATACTCTCTGCGCTCGCTCTACGCTCGTCAGGCGTTAATCCTTGGACGTCTACCTGGTACTTGAGTGGGACGTCCGAGAGAACTGCGCCGTCTGAGCGTCGATCCTTAGCGCGGAGAGCGAACTTCTCTTCTCCTCCCTCTGGACTTACCTCACTACCAGTCGACTCGGTCCGTTGTCCGGTCCGCCGACTCCGAGTCTTTGCGCAATTTAGACAGGTAACGTGATAAATCCACTTTTCCCCCTTATGGCAAATAACGATTAACCGGTAGTAATGAAACGCATAGAAACATTAGACCCTTAGACTAGTAAGATGTCGCTGCGGGTACGAGTCGAACCTCACTGAAGAAGCGTAGGTTACTTCTCGAATTCCTCTTGTAAACGGGTACAACTCTATGCGTTGTTGGACGGAGCCGACTTCACTTCTCGAGTCTAGACGAGACCCTCGTTTTTACTTTTCCTCCTGCGTTGACGGACTCGTAACTCGGACGACTACAACGGCTGCACACGTCGATCAGACGGGAGTGTGCAGACCGCTTTAACTGTTACTAAACATCAAGTAATATTTTTACAACGGCAGATACGCACGTAACAAATTACTTTACGAAACCAACTTGATAGTTACTTGTTGATCGGTGACTATTGTAGTGTTCTTTCTTCGACCATACTCCGACGGTGTGTAGGGGTCGAAGTCTCGACTTCACCTCTTCGTCACGTCCTCACCGGTTCCGTCTTACGCTCCTTTTCCGATTCTTTCGGTAGTGACTACGACGTACTACCGTCCCTCGACTTTCTTTCTCGGGTCCTGTGGTCGAGAGGGACCTCCGGTACTTCTTCTTGTACCGTCGCTCTTGTACCGTCGTTGGGTAGTTTCTGGACGCGGTGGCAGACCTACTTCGACTTGTCAGCATACTTCCCTCCGTTCTCGTCTAGGCTTCGAGCCTCCGGTCCAACATAAAGAAAACGTAACAGTAATCACACGACATCATATTCACTACCACTCTCCAATACTCTTGTAAATACTTTTTGTGACAGGAACCTCGTCCAGTTCCTCGACGCTTTACTCCACCCTTAGAACCTCGTTTTCTTTACGTTGGGGCGGGTTCGACACTTCCGTAGGCATTTATGCTGCGGCAACTTCCTTTTGAAGGAAGCCAAACCTGCATGATCGAGAAGTTATAGAAAGACACACCAACTTACAAAACCTCTTTACACGAACATAAAGGTTCTCACTCTTCTGGCGTTCTTACTTAAGGGCTGAGTGTTCTGGACATCGATCGACGTCACTTCCAAATTAGATGTTCTCTTAGATGACTCCTACGACATTCAGACGGTTACACACTTCACACCAAAGAAACCGAAAAGGGGGGACAGTTATCAATTGGATAAGATAAACATGTTAGGAGTTGTCCTCTTGTCCCGATTACAAAGTGGAGCCATTTCAAGGCCTTCGTCGTCGTGCTCACCTACTCCGACTTCTCTCTCCACTGTAACGCTCTGAGTCCAGTTGTCGACAGGCAACGGTTCTCGCGCACTACACCCGAGGGTTCCAACTTGGTACGTGAGACTCGTCCAAGAGTCGTAGAGTGGACTGGTGGGACGAGGGAGACGACCGCATTAAGATTGTAGACGAGACGAAAACTCATAAAATGTTCACACAAATCACATGTAAACACGACAATTATTATGTAACGAAATACCGAAATTTCGGAACGAATAGACGCCAGAATTGTCGAAGAGATAAAAAAAAGAAAAAAAGGTTTAGGACCCGAACGTAGTGTCTTTCACCAAAATCCTTCTCACTTCGAAACCTCGACGTCATTTAGGGAATCGGGCGACACACGACATCGTGTCTCATTTCCGGCTGTACCACTCTTTAAAATTTAAAGTTCTATTTCACATTATACTCATTTTTCCCGTACATAAACGGTTGAATTTTGTACGAAAGATTAATCATTATTCAGTAATATAAGTCAACAAACTACCTGTGTTTACATCACACTTAAAGAACCTTCCTTGTGTCAATTGTTGTCAACCTTTTGTGTAATGTGTATTAGAAGGGGACTATTTCAGCGATATGTGCTGGTAAGGGAATCCTAAGTTACCTTCCGAGCACTCATCCTCTATGATCGTATACCTTCCTTCTGGTCAGTCTTATTATACCCGAGTCACCGAAACCTGCAAGTTTTTCTAATTTCATACTTACTTTACTTACCGTTGATATGCTATTATAAGTAAAGTATCCGTTCGCGATAGTATAACTCTGAAAAAAGTTTTATATACTAATTATAACCTTTAGGAAGTCTAACCTAAAAAACGGGTTAGCTCGGAATGATGAGGTAACATAACAAGCGGAACATAGGGTGTTGGACATTACGATATTTTAGAAGTAGTTTTACAATTGCGGACAACACAAGAAGGTAAGAATTCCTTTACAAACAAGTAACTGTGTTTACAAATCACTTATGAACACAA
>NW_011334161.1:371041-385168 GCF_000735185.1 Notothenia coriiceps
GTGTGTGTGTGTGTGTGTGTGTGTGTGTGTGTGTGTGTGTGTGTGTGTGTGTGTATTCAGTAACAAAGCAGGCCAGGATCCTTTGTGTTAGCTTGTTGTATTGATGGATAGACATAGCATGTACTTAATGGTAGCTGGAGTAGATGTCAGTAAAGAGCCAGCCATTTCAAAAACAATGCGTGTTTTAAATGAACTGAAACCAACCAATGCCTTGCTTCCCCTCTTTCAGATGTGTTCTTGCGCAATGTAAAGAGACTCCTAGTCAAAAAATGCAATGTTCTTTCCATAAAAATCTAAGTTTGGTTAGTTCTAAGGCATTTAGCCTAGCCTCATATCAGGTATCAGTCAAACCTTGGTGCAACCCAACAGATAAATGAAACAGAGAGCACACAGGGAAGCGGCCTGTTTGTTACTCATTGAAACATTTATTCACACGGCTGATTTGATAGTGAACAAAGAGACCTATTAACCTAGAAGAGTGAGAACGAAACTGGAGTGTAAAATAAGTCTGATTTCACGGTCGACAAACACTGCCACTGTTTTGCTCTTTGGGGGTTTTGATTTGATGAAATGTCTGACTAAGTGTATGAGGCAAAACAAACTATGCAAACCCTAATATTTGTATGTGTTCCTGATGATCAAAATTCAGCATGTACAATACAGATTTCTTTGCCTTTTTCTAGGAGCCTTTAAGACATTTTGTCCCTTTATGTTTTGCCATTTGTTGTTTTTCTTGCAAATACAGTACATGATCAATTACAATGTACCTTCAAACGTTTGAGTCCCGCCTGAAGACCCAACTCTTTTCCCTCGCTTTCGAGTCAGTTTGAGCTATGTTTTATCGATTGTTATGCTTTTATTGTCTGTCCATAGCCTTTATGTACCTTTTATCTATTCTTATGTGTGCCTTTTATCTATTATTGTAATATTATATTTTATTATAATGTTATGTCTGCTGTGAAGCACTTCGGTAAACGGTATGTGCTATATAAATAAAGTGGATTGGATTTGATTGGATTCTCATTTTGGACGACACCACGTGTGGTTATTGTTGATTAAACTGATTGGCTGGGTTTGGTTGCAAGGAAGTGCAAAACACATGGTGGTTATATTTTTGTTTCCTGTATAAAAAGGAGAGGTTTTTCTTTATTTGACATTTTATGTTTTGGATAAAGAGGTCGAGAAAAGGAAATGATATAACAGAAACAGTTTCAGTTCAAAATTCTAAAGCTGACCTAAAGCAACAAACAAGAAAAAAAACATCCACAATAATCCAACTCATATTCACATCTTCCTATGAAGACAGAATGGCAGAGCATTGCTTCATTTTACTCTCTGCAGGAAACGGTGAAGGCAGATAATCAGATTAGTTAAACCATCAGATAATCACTCTTTTCAATCAACCAACGTGCGTGCAAGTTGGTTTCTGATGAAAGATTGCGACAATTTCGAAAGTTTACTGAAAAAAAAGAGGGCCAGACTGATGTGCTCGCAGGGGCTTAAACTTCATAGCATGCTTTTTTGATTTATAATTTGTGTTTTCTTAAATGGTTTTTTAGTTATATTTTGTTTCGTTTATGTCTTGAGTTTATTGTATGTTGTGCTTTTGGAGGAGCCTGAGACTTCGGATTTCCGGCCAATGTATGCCAAAGCTACTGCATATGACCCTTTGAATCTTTAGTTATTAGTAGTTTATGTCATAACACAGTGAAACATACATATCATATTTCCAGAGACATAGTGGTATGTTCAAACTGCCTGTGTTCTTCAGCCAGCAGTAATAAAACCCAAATATATCCTGAAACCTTAACCGGGAATGTTGGACAGTTTTGCTTGACAATTTACAGGGTTCTTACACCTTTTCCAAAGTCAAATTCAAGCACTTTTCAAGGTGCATTTTCAAGGTGCATTTTCAAGCATCTTACAGCTGTTGTAAATTACATATTTATATACACATACTTATACTCAAATGATTATTCCCCTAACTGACATTAAATCAGATGTTCTTTATGCTATAAACAACCAAGGACTGTTGACCTCTGGGTGAGTGCTGCTTCCTACCTTCACTGGACTAACAATGGCTAATCCCAAACTTCACTGCTTTTTCCTTATGTTATTCGCCGCCTCCCAACCCCCTCCTGCGCATAACAAATGCAAACCGCCTCTACTATCATGTGTGATTATGACCTACACAAGATGATCACGTTACATTCCACAGTCAATGTGCTCACAAAACAACTAGGTATTGTGACTCACTGCTAGCTCTTGGCCGTGCTCTGATTGTATCACTACTGATGATATCGGGCAATGTGCATGTTCATCCTGGACCTTCTATTGTATGTTTTCTACATATAAATGCTAGAAGCTTACTGCCAAAAATTGACCAGATAAAAGTGCTCGTTCACAGCTCCAATCCGGAGGCACTTGTCATCACTGAGTCTTGGCTGAAGAAGAATATCCCAGACTCTGATATCGGCATCGCTGGTTATAATGTGTTTAGGCAGGATAGATCATCTAAAGCTGGTGGAGTAGTTAGATTCACAAAGCAACACCTCCAAGTTTCTATCGCCACTAGTAAATCTGTCCCCAAACAATTTGACCTACTTATCGTAAACATTAAACTGGCAAATAGCTCTACACTGACAGTCGCTGGCTGCTATCGCCCACCCTCTGCCCCAGCATGTACCCTACCTGCTCTCAGCACCCACCTGGCACCCCACACTCATTCTGAGTTTGTGCTACTGGGGGATCTAAACTGGGACATGCTCAACCCTCCTGCGCAGGTCCAAAAACAATGGGACTCTCTTAATCTCTCGCAGATTATCCTCACTCGTCACTCCTACACGGTATGACACCAAAAATCCAGAAAAAGCCACCCTCCTTGATGTCATCCTCACAAATAACCCTGACAGGTACAAAACTGGCGTCTTCTGTAGCGATCTCAGTGAGCACTGTCTTATTGGCTGCATTCGTAATGGCGGCACAATTAAAACAGCCAGTCCTTACCACTCAAAGACGAACACTGAAACATTTAGACGAACAAGCCTTCCTCTACGACCTGGCTGCTATCAAGTGGGACAGAATTAGCTTGATCCCTGACCTCGATGCTGCATGGTCCTTCTTTTATGACTCCTTTGGTATGGTAATCAATAAACACGCTCCCATCAAAAAATGAGGATAAAAAACCGATGCAGTCCTTGATTCAACCGAGATTTAGCTGAACTGCTTCACCTCAATAACTCCACCTGGCGCAGGGCTCGTCACTCAAAACCCCACGACGATTGGCTATCATTCAGGAACATTTGAACAAAGTCTATACAGGCTATCCTTGAAAACACCTCATAACATTTCAAGCATTTTCAAGGATTTCCAGCACCCGTACGAACCCTGAATTTAACTGACAAATAACTTGATTCTCTGATTGTTGATTGGCCCTCTGTCAACATATTTTGAAAGAAATTTTGACACAGATGGTGAATCAGCAGGAAAGTGTCACTATCTCTTGTTATTGCCTCTACAGAGCTGACAGTGTGTACTGCTACAACAGATGTGGGTGTTTTTGGTTTCAGCAGGTGCTTCTCATCACAGTGACCTACCTCGAGCACCGGGCCGGCCCCAAGGACGGTGCGTTCGAGTCCGCTGGAGTTCTGGCTGAGCGCGGTGAGGCAGTGGATGAGATAACTGCTGCTCTCAGTCTTCCCGGAGCCACTCTCTCCAGACAGCACGATGCACTGGTTCTTCTGCCTGGTCAGCATCGCACGGAAAGCCACGTCTGCTATTGCAAATATATGAGGGCTCAGTTTGCCCAGTGGCTGGTTTTCGTACTTCTTCACAAACTTTGGGTTGTAGTAAAGAGGCAGGAACTTGTTGGGGTTGATGGCGATGAGGATGTTGCTGGCATAGGTGTAGATGTTGAGCCTGTAGAAGCGATTATGTAAAGCCTTCAGGATGCTCTCCTCAGTCACAGTTTGGAGGTTGCAGAGGTCATCGTAGCCGCCTCTGTCGCTTTGTAGTTGGTTGCCTGCACTGTTGTCTTTCTGCAGGATGAAGTAGTGCCCTTCACTCTGAGGGTGCCACCTCTGAGCCTTGCGGGGCCACAGCAGGACTCTCTCCAGAGGGTGGTCCCCGGCCTCCAGCAGCCTCTCCTCCCCGCCGCTCTTCCTCACCTCCAGCAGGCTGTACCTCTGGCTGGCGTCCAGGCCCAGAGTGATCACTGCATTGTGGATGACCGCCCTGGCCGTGTCCCCTCCGCTGACCTGCAGGGGACAGTAGGTGGAAGTGTCCCGGGGCAGCCTGGGGTAGATCTGCACAACTCGGGCCTCTCCATTATGTTCAGGGCGCCCGGATCCATCTGTATAGCTCATCCTGATGTACAGACAGGCCTCAGCATAACTCACTCTCCCAACTCTCGGCCAGCATCCACTGTAGAAACACACATTAAGCTAGGTAAAAATGAAGAAATAGAAAGTGTAATAGGAGTAAAACTAGCACAGATCATCTTTGGGTCATCTGTTTGCGGTGTAATTATTTCTAGGATATGACACGTAGGCAAACGACATAACATGCATTTCTCATTGGTTGGTTCATTCCCATAGACTGTATCAACATGTAATACTAAAGATAATCCACATTATGTCATCAAAAGCTAGTTAAAAATTAAGAAATATAAAGTGTAATAAGAGTAAAACTAGCACAGGAAATCTATTGAGTCCTTTGTATGTAATGTAATTATTTCTGGGATATAAAACGTAGGCAAAAGACATTGGTTGGCTCATTCCCACACACGGTAACAACAGGTAACACTATAGAATCTAATCCACCTCATAATTCCCATATACATCCACTCATTAACAAGTGTCAAACGTCAACAAATGCGACTTTAAAATGAAGAAAAAGAAAGTGTGATTACGGTGAAACTATCTCAGGTAAATGTTTTGAGACCATGCACATTGAGATCTATGTGTACAAATGACATAACATTTGCATGTTAGTTGGCCTCATTCCCACACTGTATCAACGATAATCCAAGATAATCTGCCCAGGTAACAAATACCTAACAGTAACAAGAGGACAAAAATAAATCTCACCTTTACAGAAAAACCCACTCATTTCCTTTTCTAATGCCGAAATATTCCTGAAAACGGGAGGAAGAGGAAGGTCTTTGGCGTTTCCGAAATCCGGTCGCACAACTTCAGGGAAAAATATGTTTCTTCACCTGAGTTTCTAGAAAAAAAGGTAAGCGAATGAATTGCATATTCACCGTTTTAAATGGTTAACAAGTAATTTCCCAGCAGTTCGGCGACGTTTTAGTTTTAAATCACAGCTTCTTAAAGAAATGCAGGGTTCACGTCTCGGCGTCGTCCTACCCGAAAACTTTACTTCCTAGGTTTATCCAAACACACACTCACACACACACACTCACTCACACGCACACACACACTGACACACCCGCCGACGAGGTAGACACTAATGTTGTACCTTTACTGACCTGAAATATGTCGCACCTTAGCCAACAGGAGGTACAGCTGCAGATAAAAACAACACAGCACGTTGTGACGTGTCGAGAGAAGATAACTCTTACACATTAGCGAGGGGCAGAAGTTAATACAGAGTTTAATTTACCTCATTTGTTATGAGGTGAACTGGGGGGTTTAGGCGCCACCTGGTGGAAATATGGGGTATTACAACCACCTCTCATCACATTAGAGTACTAGCCCTATGGTACTAGCAGATACATGCAGTGAACCACCTAAAAAGTACACTTATTTGACCACATACTGTATAAAGAACATTTAATTTACCACATATAAGTACATTTATTTTACCACATACAAAGTACATTTAATTTACCACATACAAAGTACATTTCATTTACCACATATAGGCAGTCAGTGAAGTAAAGTACACTTATATTAACACGTAAAGTACAAAGTACCTTTTTATTTTTACCATAAAGTACATCTCTTTTACCACATATAGGCGGTCAAGTAAAGTACATTTATTTGACCACATACAGTATAAAGTACCTTTTTATTTTAGCACATATAAAGTACATTTATTTGACCACATACAGTATAAAGTACATTTATTTGACCACATACAGTATAAAGTACATTTATTTGACGACATACAGAATAATTTACCTTTATTTTACCACATTAAAACACTAGTTAAAGCCATTTATGTTATCACACAAAGACAGTGAAGTTAAGTATGTTTATTCTATCACATAAAGAAAGTGACATGTAATGTACATTTACTCTGTATGTTCTGTATTGTTGTTTGCCACCTTTTCACACCTCTTACTTTTTTATGAAACTGTATCTTATTGCACTACAGAATTGTATTCTTTGAGTAATGTTATATTGTTTTACTACTTCTTTGAGATCCCCATCCTCAGCGCGGACAAATCTCAATAGAGTATTTGTAAATGATCCTGTTGGACTATTACTGGTTTTAAAATGCTCAACTGGGCCTGAAACTGTTCTTGTGGCAGTTCAATAGTAGGGATATTATTTGGCCTTTCTATACTCTATTTAGTGTACAAGATAAAAAATAAGCAGCATATGTAAAATATAATGCAATTCAACACAAATCTGCAGTTAACCTTGAAAAGTTAAACCTTGTTGAGACTGACAGAGAGGGGTTCAGGCAAAGCTCAAATCTGCATAATCACGTTGGTAATATTTTTGGAAAAAAGTTGACACATTTTGTGCCCTCGTCTTGACAATGTTCTTCTAAACTATTTCTGCTATTAAAAAGAGACAAATATGCAAGACAATTTAAAGCATATTACAAACACATTAAATAGGATATATAGCACATAAGGGATGGCGTGTGGCGCAGTGGATAGAGCCTTGGTGTTGAGATCAGGGGGTCACAGGTTCAAACCCCGCTGCAGTCAGCATGTCGTTGTGTCCCTGGGCAAGACACTTCACCCACAGTATTGAGTATGTAAGTTGCTTTGGATAAAAGCATCTAACAAGTAACATGTAATGTAATGACCAAAAAACAGATAAAGACAGAATTAGAACAAAACAGACAAAGATGTATGTGCAAGATGGAAACCAAACTGAGAGGTGAATGACAGCTCCTGATTTTTCACTGCAGGATCTTTGCCACATTGTGTGCAAGTATTTCAATCCTCACGAGGGCTCAGTCTTTGATATATTCCAGAATCTGTGCACCTTAAAAGATCCACCTTCAGAAACGAAAATATCTTACCTGTCTGACACAGAAATAATGAGCACATTTAATGAAGAAATGAAAGTTCTTCATGCTTCCTCAACATAGATTAAGTTAGATACACAGATACATAATATAATTGCAGAGTGCAATTTTCAGATCAGGCTATATACATTTTTGCATGTGTGCAGATTTTTTAAATTAATGAGTACAGGATACATAAATCGATAACAAGTCTAATGATGGTCAGTTTTGCTTATGCTAATGCAGCCTGTCCATTCGGGTATATAATGACTGAGTGGGGGGATGGGGGGCGGTGGAATCCCAATTTAGTGAAGAAGCTCGCAGACACACTGACAGCTTATTATAGCGTGAGGTATGAGAGGCAACGTGAAGTGTTACTCAGCACAAATCAACTGCTGTTCATAACGACTACCTGCAGCCGAGGCACATTCTCCCACACAGGAGGAGACAAATCAGGACACAAATACACACACCGACACACACTGATACACACACAGACACACACAGACACAGACAGATGCACACAGACGCACAGAGACACACACAGATACACACACACACACACACACACACACACACACACACACACACACACACACTGATACACACACAGACAAAGACAGATACACACACACACTGATACACACACACACACACACACACACACACTGATACACACACAGACAAAGACAGATACACACAGACACACAGACACACACACACACACACACACACACACACACACACACACACACACACACACACACACACACACACACACACACACACACACACACACACACACACACACACACACACACACACACACACACACACAGATACACACGCAAGCATAATTTCTTTGGGTCAGAAACGCAAACTCATCACTCCTGACAAAATACCTGCTGCCGAGTGCTGTGATAAACATTTTCGTGGTCATTTGGGACGTGATCCTTTAGATTATTGTGAATGGGGACGATGAGGACAGGCTTGTTAGCATCGACGGTGTCACATTAGGAGTCACTCTTGTTCCTGCTGGACTGAGCCAGTTTTGCAGAGACACACTGAATCCAGTCCAGTAGGCACAAGAGTACACAACTGAGGATTTAAAGTTCACATTATTAAAATCCCAAAATGATTGAAAGCACAGAATTTAACAAGCTGTGGTTCTTGTTATTTTTAAACTTTGTGAGGATCCATACATGTAGTTGACACATTTATAATACTTTTACTGACTCAAATCATCATAACAGCGATTCTTCTTCTTCTTCCTACTGTACAGTGTTTTGGCATGCAAAAACGTTCTCGCCTCACCTCTCCGTGTTGGGACGGTCTGCTGGAGCTCATGCTTTCATGTCAGACACTGAACTTAGCCACTGTGAACAATTCTTGTTTGTTTCAATGCTCACTAATGAGCTAAGTTCTGCATCTTCAGAAAAGTCTTCCCAGAGTGACATTCATCATCAGCAGATCTCTCAATCTGCAAGAAAAATTTAATCTTTATACAACTCATAATTATACAGTTTTCATATGGAGATTACTGGTTTAATGGATGTTGCAATTATACTTAGCCCTCCAAACGTATTAATGTCTTCAGTAAAATGTGCTGAATGTTTTCAAGCTGTGATTTCACTAAATGAGAAATCCAGGCTCACTGCAGGAGAAGAGATCATTACATATAGGAAATTGATTTGATTTGTTTAATATATTACTCTGGGCTCTAATAAGACATGTGTGGAAACATAAGATGATAGTTAGTCATAAAGTAAAACCCCACTTTATTACTTTCAAATACAAAATTAATAACCCTTTCATACTTGCATGTTCATAGGCGTTGTAAAAAGGAAATGGCCTCGAATCGATCCGTAAATCAAGTGTTGGAAGAAGTTTTTCAATTATTAAAGTTAAATTAAAAATTATTCCATTTGTTCATTCAAAAATGTGCAAATAGGTCACTATTTCCTTTTCAAATGGAAAATAAAATGGAAATGAACTAGTAAAGCACCTCTATATTTCACATAAGAACAGTACATGGATTAAGGTGCTTAGCTAGTTTTTACCTCAGATGCCGGCCTCCGCTTTCTGAAAAATATATTTGTTTTTGTAAACTGCGTGTAAAAAACTGTTGTTTTATGAACTTCAATTGAAGCTATCGTCTTTCTGTTCATAAAACAACAGTTTTTTACACGCAGTTTACAAAAACAAATATATTTTTCAGAAAGCGGAGGCCGGCATCTGNCCTATGAAAATGTTCAAAAAGTGCTCAAACTTCACATGTGTGCTAACAGTCCAGTCGCGAAAACATCTACGGGACAGTTTTGAGATTTCTTCAATTGCCGTTGCCATGGCAACACAATTCTCACCATGAAACACGGTTTTCTCATAACTTCAGTGAAAATGCTCCAAACGGCCCAAAACTTCACAGGTTTGGTAACGATGCAGCCATCAACGCATCTAAGCGTATTATGGGATGTCATCAAATGCCGTTGGCATGGCAACAGATAATTCCCCATCAAGTTAGTTCAAAAGTTTGCAGTATAGATATTCTGCTGCTTTTCCAAGCCTTTTTATTTTATTTTCTTCTCTCATCACACATTCAAGCCCCCAGTGTTCATGTATCATTTCAATCTAAATTCTTCACTTTCTTCTTACACATTACATTTCAGCATAGCAGTTTAGCGTCAGCTTTTCAGCATAAAGCATCCCCACTAGCAATTTCTTCAGGAATTGCATTCTCTAGTTTTCTTTCTTATTCATCTAGCAGCAATGTGTGATCTTGCAAAGACAAGAAACAAGGAATGATATACTTTGGACATCATTTGGGCATTTTTAAGTCACTAAAACATTTATCCTAGTAATCAATAATCAGTAGTGGTCCTTACTAATGAAAATATTTTTCTTATTTGGTTAAAACAACTTTATCTTGAAAGGCAACGTTGGTTATTTGCCATTTGTACTATTGTCAAGCCCCTCAAAAAGTCAAAAAACAACTATCTAATAAAGAGATAAGCCTTTAACAATTGGTGTTAAATATATAGTTTAATATATTACAAAAACGTGTCCCAAAACAGCTGAGCACAGTGGATCTATCTAGAAAAAGACACTCAAAACAGAGTAAAAGAGCTTTTTTTGGAGACTGCTTTCTGCTGGGAGATAATACACATTTGGTTTTCCAGTTAGTATTTCGGGGCAGTATGATGGTGTTTGTGGATGTGGTTTGAAATAAACCACAGTGCTTATGATAATGAATGAACATGTCACTCAGTGTAATCATCTTGTGGCTCCTTGATGTGTTTTTAATAGTTCTTTGTCAACAATCTCTTTGGCTCAGAAGAATAAAGAACGCTACATGATTCGGCTACACAGACAAGACTGAACATGGGATTTGTTGAAAGAATATAGAACAGCCCCAGATTCAAAAAGCCTCTCTTTGACAAAATGGTTCCTAGTGTAAAGAATACATATCCATGCTCTACAGATTATTTGATATTTTCAGTCACGAATGACACATTTCTTGGGTCTTTATTCTTCCCCACAAACATTAGCTGATATGTTACTTTTATCTTATTTGTTTCATTCAACTTTATGCATACTATGATCAATAAGCAAACCACTGCTTCAACAATCACTTCTTTGTATTTACATTTAAAGTGTTTTACTATTTTATTTTATTGAAGCTCTCAGATTCATGTGAAAAACATTGGAAAAACTACCCAAAATCAGATGGTTAAAAAAACTTTTTGTAGGGGAAAGTGTGTTAAAGTTGTGGTATATTTGTTTAACGTCTGACACATTTCTATTGATAAAACATGTACATCTCCTACAGGATTGGGATAACAGTGCGTTAGGTACCCATGGGTGCTTTTTTAATTTAATGTGTGCTTTGTTGTCTCCACAGTTTTAACGTTGGCACTAAAAAGAGATATTTTTAACTCAGAGCATCAAACTAATAATCCTGTGTCTGAATGAAACAACCATACAAACAGCAGACAATGTATCCCTTTCAGTGTGAGTCTCCCTCTCGCTCAGAAACCCACATCTTCTCTCACCTCCAGCATCAGAAGTGTGACTCATCACGCTGAGGCTAATATGCTGATAGTGTGCACTACCAGCAGGGTGTGTAAATTCCACACCTGTCCCATCATCCTCTCTCTCTCTCTCCGTCACCCCTCCCTTCCCCTTGTGTGCCTTCTCTCTTCTCACACATGCCCCCCCCCTCCTCCTCCTCCCTCCTCTCACCCTCACCACACTCTGGACAGCTTGAGGAGCAGAGAGCAGCGCTGCCTTGCTAAGAACATGCAACAGAAAACAGACGATCAGGCAGCAGAGACAACAAGGAGGGCCTTTCTTCTTGTTTTCCTCACAAACAGGTAAGTGGAGATTCACCCCTTTCACATGCACTTTTATGACTAACTGCAAGAAGCCTGGTAGAGGAATCTTTAGATGAAATAAATAGCAATTGTTGGAATAAGAGCAGCTTTTTTGAAAGTATTCATATCTGAATGTGGCGCTGCAGAATTGGTCGTAAAGAAAGATTATGTTCCCCTACAGTATTTTACTGTCTCTCTCTGTCCTTATATAACATCCAGTTTTTCTTATAATAACTTCACTATCTCTGATTCATGTTCCCGTTATTCTCCCTTCTAGAAGAGACCATCAATCTGAGCAGAACAATCTTTTAATAAGTTTAATAAAGTCATGTATTAAGGTGATGGCAGAGCCTTTGTGCTCCTGCTCATTTGACACTGAAGATGGATCTTCTCCTCAGGAAGGAAGGAGGTGGAGTGATGACAAAAGGCTGCAGCTGCCTTTTCTTCTCATGAAGCTCAGTGAAAAATGACATAATGGCATTGGAGCTCAGGTAACTTCACTTGGACACTGATACCCTTGAAACCAAAGTCTTGGGTGTGTTTACAAGATGTGTGCTGCCGCGAGAGTGTGAAATCCAAGACATTTTGAGGACTCTTTGGCTAACAATAAAAGAAGTGAAGAGGAAATTAGGTAATGCTGTAATTAACACTGTGATTAGGTGTTATCTTCTCATGGAGTCCTATGTTTATAATGATGTATCTATTGCTACTTAGAAAGACTATATATAACAATTGTAGTATCAAACAATGAGTTGCTGAATATTAATGTATGCCTGGATGTCCACCCAGTTTTCTCCAGATGGAGATGAGCGTGAGAGAGACTTGTTTTCCACGGAGCGGTGATGTCGTGACACACTAACAGTTTATTCTGAAAACTGAGCCGTGTCCCGAGGCTCAGACAAACTATCCGAGTACAAACGATGAAGGCAGAGAATCTTCACAGCCGAGGAGGAAAGGAATATATCCTCTGTGTGAAAGGAGAAAGACGATAGCTTCAATTGAAGTTCATAAAACAACAGTTTTTTACACGCAGTTTATAAAAACAAATATATAATAGTTTTCAGAAAACGGAGGCCTGCATCTGAGGTAAAAACTAGCTAAGCACCTTAATCCATGTACTGTTCTTATGTGAAATATAGAGGTGCTTTACTAGTTCATTTCCATTTTATTTTCCATTTGAAAAGGAAATAGTGACCTATTTACTGAACTACATTTATAGAAAAGCTTTTGTTCCTTATAACTAAGAGAACTTGAATATTTTTGCAACATTTAAAATGGTGCACACGTGCCTTACAAGTTGCAATCAATCCCACCTTTTATACTTTCAGCACATTTTGAATGAACAAATGGAATAGTTTTCACTTTAACTTTAATAATTGAAAAACTTCTTCCAACACTTGATTTACGGATCGATTCGAGGCCATTTCCTTTTTACAACNAAAATACTCAATGAGAATGGGGGAGAGATGGGCCGGCAGAATAATTACCGAAACTAAACAAAGTGTTTTTATTTATTTATTAAAATTATAACTACAATCCAAAAAAACAGGGGATGCCTGACTCCCCTTAGCCTCCAGGAGAAAACGCCACTGAGTTCAAGGGATAATTCTCACCCACCTCTTGCTCTTGCCCTGCACTTGTATGTGCCAGTTGAGATGGTTCTTCCACCAGCTCAACTCTCTGTCCCTCATCATGAACGCAGGAGGCTGGCTATATATCTGAACTCGCGCCCTCATCATCCTCTTCATCATCTTGCACTTGTTCTAAGCTGCTGATGATAGTGCTTGTAGCAGCGCTGCTGCCAAAAAGGTCTTTCAATTTGCGACATTTATATGCTTCACCTGCGAGTGACTTCACCTTTTTTTCTCTTGCCTTCTCGGCCCCACCTTTTTCTTTTCGATTTCTTTGATTTGTATCAGATTTGTATCCATGTTTTTTCATTCTTCCTGGCCGTTTCTCAATAGCGAGTAAAACTGCTGCAGAGCAACTATTTCAAGTATACTACGTCATCGAGTGGCGCCGAAGGACTGTTTAAATGCATGTTAAATCATATATATATATACACTCTAAACCCGGATTTGATTGAAATTAAACTTTTAAGCTCTCATTAATAATGCTGTTCATGTTTTGTAAAAAGACTAATTTCAATCAAATCCGGGTTTAGAGTGTATATATATATATGATTTAACANCTTTAGAACCGGCCCATTTCTGGTTAAATATTTATTTAAATGAATGAATCTTTCTCTTGTTAGTCAAGGAATTCAATGTCAATTTAGTCCTGCTTTTGTGTTCCGTTTTGGTGTCAAATGTAGCCTACATTTAAATAAAACTATAATTATAGTAATGTGAAAGCCTTTTAGAAATGAATTGCACATAATAATTCCCACGGAGCTGTGAGCACTTATACATTTATGTGACGCTTTTCCACTAATCTTCCAGTCGTCAGTTTTCCTCTGTTGAAATCGTTGAAATGGACCAGCTGTGAAGGTGGGGGCGGGGCTTTTATACGCGAGTAGTGAAAACACTTCCGCGTAGTCTGCTCGCGT
>NW_011334161.1:385208-385892 GCF_000735185.1 Notothenia coriiceps
TATTATTATCCTCTATGGCAGGGGTTTTCAAAGTGTGGGGAGGTGAGCCTCCCCTCAGAGAACATAAGAACAGCCGCGCGCCCCCTCCCAATTATTATTGCTGTTATTATTATTATTATTATTGTTGTTGTTGCTATAATTCAATTCAATTGCATTTCAAAGAGGTCCAGTAAGAGAAAATGTAATTAAATGCTCTGTTTTCGCTGTCTACCTTCCGCCATTTGAAATTACTCCGACTGTTTCTCTCCTCTTCGTCTCTGTGTGTGTGTTTGAATCTATCGTGCTGACTGCACCGATTTGATTGGCTGAGTAGCGTCACCTCCTTAAAACATTAAACAATAACTTTTTAAACCTTTTTATTTTTATGTTTTAAACATATTGTATAAAACTCCCCCACTACTTGGACTATTCCTTGCACCCCTCTAGAATAAGCCCAAATGGTCTCAACCATATTGCATCAGTAACGTGCACTTGTTATTATAACAAGATCGCAAGGACGCTGGTAGCGATCGGAAAATTGAGGGTTGTTCAGTTTGTGTGTTGTGGAACATGCGTGTCCGTGCATGAAAATATACCACACACCCAATTACAATTGCATGTTCAATTCACTACCCTGGAAGTTAATACAGTTGTTAAAGTTGGAACAGCCTGTGGACAGCCGTTCTTCCTTGCATGTCAGTCGCC
>NW_011334161.1:387948-393465 GCF_000735185.1 Notothenia coriiceps
CTGCAGAAAATGCGTGCGAATGCTGGAAACTGTGAATATTTATGGCTGAATTTAGCTGAAAATGTAGAAAAAGCTGAATATGTTAGTAGCTGAATGGTACAGATGTAGCACTTCATTTCAGACTCCAGCTTACAGCTTCCTGCCTACGACCTGCCAAAGACCAGTATAGAGGAATGTTAAGCCCTCCCACTATTTTCCAAGAGGGCGTTGCCAGATTTTCAATTACAGGTTTTAACCAGGAGATGGCGCTTCATTCACAAATACAGAAAGACAAGTTTCATGGACTTTCAGTTGTGTTTTGATTCAGCAAATACAGAAAGACAAGTTTCATGGACTTTCAGTTGTGTTTTGAAGAGCATTTGAACACATCAATATTTAGATCAACTAAAGTATATCTAATCTTGTAATTCAATAATATATAGTCTTTATATATTAAATAATCATAATTATAATGTAAATGTTTACATTACACTTCTTTATTTGTTATGCTCATACTTTAACCTTTACAATCGTTTGCTTTAATATGCAGTATATTTTTGTGTTTGCTTCCTCCTGCTCCCTTTCGGACACATACTGTATGATTTATTATTATTATTAATATGAAGATATTATTAAGATAAGATAAGATGTTACTTTATTGATTGAACATTTTAGTTTAGAATGTGCTGTCCCACGGTAATTCAGAAGGCTCACAGGTCACATTCCGACCATTATTTAAAACAATAGGTGCTTTCACACCGTCTACAGTTTGATTTGTATAGAGGGAGCTCTGTCAGTTTTCGAATTACCCTTTTGCTTTCGGGGAGCCCTATTTTTCAGAGCACATCCTGCTACTAAATATGTCACACGCACGCTCTGTTGACTGGCGCAGCAGCGCGGATGCGATCAATTGCTATAAAAACACTCTTCTACTAATACAGACGGTGTCACTATGCCGGCGGATGTGGCCGTTGTTGAAGCCTCTTCAGGCTCCGCATCGGCAGGCCTCTCCCTCGGTGTGGAGCTGTCAAGCTCGACCCTAACGCCGCTTACAGCCGGCCAACTAAAAGTTGTTTTCCGTTCACATTGTCATTTTTAGACTCCTTCGCTTCTTTGCTTGTGAATCCAAAAGCTGTGACGCTTGGCTGTTTTCGTTTTGCCATATTTTTTTATTACACAGCCAGAGTTAAAAAAAATATCAATATGAACATTTCAAATACCGCGCCGGCATCACCGCCATAACCATAGCAACGTAAGTAAGAATGCAGCGCCGCCATGTACAGATGGCAACACCCAGACATATTCACAAATATAAAACAAATATTCAGAAACTGTAATGAACGATAACTATTATTTATTTCAAGAACTGTTATTTACAGAAACTCAACATTTCTAATCTGTGTGACACAAATATGCACGATTGTTTTGGGCTCCCCCTATTTATCTCAAAGTCAGCCTTCAGGGGAGCTCCCTCCCTCTTCGGGGGAGCCAAGCTCCCCCTAGCTCCCCCTCATTTCGAACAGTGTCTGTGGCTGAATGGCCAGCGATTAGGTGCGGCGCATTTATCATAGGTGATCAGAGCTAACTGCCTGCCGTCAGATTTCATTTAAAAAACAGATCTGATTTTAAGACTATTTCTGCGCTCATAAAGAATGATAAGAATAAGAATAATGCGTATTGAACTGGTTTCATTAATTAGTGAGTTTATTTAACACTAGAACCGCCAATCGGGTCAATTTGTGTGATGTGTGTTGTGTGTGTGCAATGTAACTTTTTTTCAATAAAATATTGAAGTCTCCCAGTCCGTGACTTTTCCTGAAAGTGTGTTATGTAGCACCCTATGTTGTTAAAAATTGCATTCTAATAGCGGGATTTGACGGGTTTAGGTAGGCCTATACAAAAACCTCTGGCGCCAAAGTAGTCCGAACTACCTAGGTCTGGAATGTTATCATCAACTCATAGTAGGCGTATTGTCACCTTTATATGTCTTACTAGGAATATTATAACGATTGCCTTCATATGATGGTCACACTTGTTTTATCCAGGTTCGTGACTCGGGACCACTGAGGGTACCGATTGAAACCAAACGTACCTTCTAAGTAGGCAACTGTTGTGGTTTGACTCTCTCAAAGTCTTATCTATCCTGGATTTGTCGGATTTCGTAAGGGATTACGTGATGGGTCGATCGGCCCCTTGCAAGAGTGTTGAAACCTTATTGCAATGGATAACCAAAAGTTGTTCCAAAATTTCTTTACACACAATTAGACTACAAGTTTTCTTGGAAAAATCCTACAAATAAACAAGGTTATTACAAAGGATATTCCAAATTCCAACTGGATTCTGTTATTGCAAAATTGACGTTGTAAGTCTCCTACTACAAAATCCTACAATAATTCCCGGACTCTTACTGTCTTTCAAAAACATATTTTTGCAAGGAATTTACACTATACAATTGTTTCCACCTTGCAAAAACGGACGTTGTAAGATTTCCTGCACAAAACCTGCAACAACCCATTGTGTAACTTTCTACAGTAAAAAAAAGTTAAAGTACAAATAAAAACCAAAGGGTCTTACAACGAAATAGACTATTCGCATCCTATTTTACAAAGAAATTTTAGTAAGACTAACTTTATAAACCACTATTGGAGAATTACTAAATAACTATTGGAAAAATTCTACAAGAAACTATTGTAATAATCTTTGTAATATCGGAGATGACAAGATTTGAAAGTCGCCCCGTAAAATAAAACACCAAAGGGTCTTACAAGAAGACTTTTCCATCCTATTCAGGAGTTTTTGCTAAGAATTGGTAAAAACTACTATTCAAAGAATTTTTACATTCTCGCTGTATGTAGATTGTACTGTTCACGGCGCAAGCTTAAGGAGATGTACTATCCTTTCCTGTCCAAAGTTTGGAAGGAAGTTATACGCGAAATTAGAGGAAATCGTGAATCCTTGGTGACTAAGGAGCAGAATGGCCTCTCTCTTTTACGACTACGTGTTGACGGAACGTCGGCGTCGTAAAACGGTAGTGTGTTCTCAAGCCGGCAAGTGCCCTTTTGTTGGCTAATACTGCCTCTTTAATATAGTACTTTGAATGCCACGAATAGCTAAATTCGTAAAATTTTGCATAACACCATTCAACGGTTTCACCAAACAAAACCTTGCAAGTAGTCATAATATTGGTTTTTCTCTTTATACTTTGCAATCAAAAAATGACGTACTAATTTATTTCAGTTGTAAAGTGTCTCGACACACCGAAACAAAGTGAAAATTTGTATACATACTTACCACTATATTGTGTCACTATCTACAATTCCTGATTGCAAATATTATTTATGTAGGCTCGATGCCCCTTGCACGAGTGTTGAGACCGGATTGCAATGGATATCTAAGATTATTCCAAAATTTTCTTTACAAAATTAGACTACAAGTTTATTGGGAAAAATCCTACAAATAATAAAGTTTAG
This sequence comes from Notothenia coriiceps, assembly GCF_000735185.1. Taxonomy (NCBI): domain Eukaryota; kingdom Metazoa; phylum Chordata; class Actinopteri; order Perciformes; family Nototheniidae; genus Notothenia; species Notothenia coriiceps. Next base: position 391,398 of record NW_011334161.1, read on the forward strand.
TACAAGGATACTACCAACGGTTCTCATTTGATTCTGTTATTGCAAAATTGACGTTGTAAGTTTCTACAAAGCTCCTACAGTAACGGCTGGACTCTACTGTCTTGCAAAAAAATATTGTAGAAGGAAAGTCCTATACTATATTGTTTCCACCTTGCAAACCATGACGTTGTAACAGTCGCTGCACAAAAACCTGCGGAGAACCCCATTGTGTCATTTCGTACAAGGAAATATTTTGCAAGGGAGTTAACAATGTACTAGTTGTTTATTTCCTTGTAAAGGTTCGTTGTTAAGAGACTTGATTAAAGAGTCCTACAGTAACTCCGGACTCTACTGTTTCAACAAACTACTGTGCAAAGAAATTACACTATTCAGTTGTTTCCGACCTTGCAAAACGGAAGGTTGTAAATCCCTAAAAAAACCTGCAACAACCCCATTGTGTAATTTCCTACGAAGGAAATATCTTGTAAGGGAAAGTTAAATGTACTATTGGTTTCTTCATGTAAACTTTTTCGTTTGTAAACCTATTACCAAATAATAGCAAAATCTTTTACAAGGACATACGCTTTATATTGTTTCCAATACCAGTTGCAGTCTAAAATTGACCATCACCGCGAAATTCTTTTTGTTGCAACATCGTAAACGAAACCTTTCTCCTACAAGTTTTTTCTTTTAGACTAGAGTGGTGTAAACGGAAAAATCCTGATTTTGTTCGTGTAATAAGGGTACTATAAGCGTTATGAACGCTCCGGTACAGACTCAAGGGTCGGATCTGTAACAACCAATATTTTGTAAGATTATTACAATCGGTAAGTAACACGCTCCTTACTCAAAGTACGCTCTTCAAAATAAAACAAAGGATCTTACATGAAGACTTGGCGATCCTACAGCTGTGCAAGGATTTTTGTAAGGATTTTACAAACCCACTATTGTAACAAGCTTGTAATATGGGTTCCAAAAAGAACAAATCTCTACATCGCTAAGTAAAGCTGTCAACACTTTGCGCCCCGGCAGCTAACCAATGCACTAGGACGGGGAGCGAGTTCCTTTTGGTAGGTCGAACTGAACTCTTGGCCGGGGCACTATCTATTTACATTAATATTACTTCGGTCGACGTTACCTAGTAACTAGGTGTGTCCCCCCACGTCACCCAAGGTTGACCTCGAGTACACTTTATTTCACTCTATGGTCATACGACCTACATGTGCTTTAAACAATTCTAGGTATACAAGTGCATATAGTATGATGACACCGATTTATTCTCTGTACATTAGTAAATGTTTTGTAGTGGTACAACAATAAATTGTTTTATTTAAAACAATAAGCTTTTTTTGCTTGCCCTCCTTACGTCGGGGCCGAGAGATAAAAATAGGATTAAATTTAGTAGTAGAAGTTGTGCTAGATAAATACAGATATACAAGCGGGCTTACTGTACTTTTATGACTGTGTATACTTATATGAAATAAGTGAAGTAATTTTGCAATAATTTGCACTGATTTGAGTCATTAAGTGGTTTTTATACATATAAAATTACCTCGAAGCAGCCAGCTAGTCCTAGGGTTTCACTTCGCCTCCCTAGGAGTAGACCTACTTCCCACAATAAAAGGGGGTATTCCTCGTTTCAGCGAACGTTTAATTAGGCCGATTAATGTATCGGTGTAAGAGTTGTTTCCATTGCTGTACCTGAGGGTTATAATTAACTTTACCGAAAATACCTAAATTTTACAAAATAACTAAATTTTTTATCAACATACATAACTAAATTTTAACTGTACGTAGGCGATTCTTTTTATCAGGCAACAATGTCAAAAAAATTTGTCAGACTTACTTTGCCGTCGAGAGTCGACACATAAATGTGTTGATTACCGGGTAGTTGGTGTCGAAGAGAGGGGGGGAGGGGGGAACTAGAAAGAAGAGGTCGTCGATTTAATTGCATCCAATGAGACTCACTGTTCGAATGTCAATCTGTGTTGTGACAGTAACGTTCACTGGGAGTCAATCAACTGAAAATACAAGTTGACGATTTAAGCAATGACTATTTTTTCCCGAAGATGACATGGATTAATGGAAT
>NW_011334161.1:393510-396342 GCF_000735185.1 Notothenia coriiceps
TCATTTTTAGACTCCGTCGCTTCTTTGCTTGTGAATCCAAAAGCTGCGAGGCTTGTCTGTTTTCGTTTCGCCATATTTGTTATTACAAAGCCAGAGTTAAACAAAATATCAGTATGAAAATATCAAATACCGCACCAGCATCGCCTGCCGTAACCATAGCAACGTAAGTAGCGTAAAGAATGCAGCGCCGCCACGTACAGATGGCAACAGCCAGAAATATTCATAAATATAAAACAAATATTCAGAAACTGTAATGAACAATGACTATTTATTTATTTCAAGAACTTTTATTTGCAGAAACTCAACATTTCTAATCTGTGTGACACAAATATACACGATTGTTTTGGGCTCCCCCTATTTATCTCAAAGTCGGGCTTCAGGGGAGCTCCCCTGGCTCCCCCCCATTTCGAACATTAAGCTGTCTTTGGCTCTTTTCTGCTGTAACAATGTACATTTCCCCTCTGTGGGACTATTAAAGGTATTCATTTAAGGGACAAACCAGGAGAACATGGGCACTTTCTCTTTTGTCCCCGTGGCAAGTGCAAACCCATGCCGTCAGAATGAAATCAATAATTTGTTCCCATCGTCTAACTGTCAGCCATGGCAACAGCTTTCTGCCAGCCATCTCTGCAGAACTTCTCAAGGCAGCTCTCCCTCTCCTCTGTCATTATGCCGTCCCTTAGTGCTTTCTGCCATTGTCATTTGGTTTTCGGACTTTTTTAACCACTGACTCCTTCGTGGTGTCCTTGATGCCTTCTTTATTTTTGAACAATTAGCAACAGCACCCTTTGTTCTTAAGAACTTTGTGTGCATATTTTAACAGACCATGTTTGGAATTATCTATATATTCAAGAAAAACACGTTATATCTTATGACTCATTTACCAACCTTGAGAATGAAAGCATAAAAGCAATGACTACCTCTACAGTTTACTTCAGTGTCCTTTAAAGCGAGAACACACTTTGTGTAGGCTTCCCACGTCACTTAAAACCATTTTGTTCTTTCACTAAACTGAAAGAGCACCTTATCTCATGAATTGCATGACGCAGCAGGTTTTTTTTGTGGCACTGATGCAATTGGGTTTCCTGGCTCGGAAATAGGAATTGTTTCATAGTCCTCTTTGAAACAACATAACCATTGTGTTCCCTTAAAGCAGGACGTGCACCGACACACTGATTTAAGATATGACCTCACTGGGTGTTAGATCTACATGTTACATGGTCTTCTGTAAAATAGTCTCGACACCGTCACTATTCACTATCTCATAATGGAGATATCCTTTCTGACTGCAGTTTTTTTAGCCATTTCCTCCTGTCTCAGTGAGTCCAGTCTTGCCTCAAAGGTTTTAGACGTTTAAAGTTGCTGCTGAGGGGACAATTGGCTTCATTTGTGCGATTTTTGAATCTCTAAACACACCGGTGGTCGTTTCTCACCATAATAAAACCTAATATGATTTCAAGGCTTGATTGGAAATGCAGCCTGCTGATCCACGGAGAGGAGGGCTCCTCAGGAAATGCATTCGTTACTAACAAAAGGAGAGTGAAATTGAATTGACCTCATGCAGGAAACGAATGCTTATTAAAGTGCTAAGTGAGCACTGAATGAGCAAACTGTTATACTTACAGTACTTGTTCTTTTATACATGACTAAGAAACTGGTAAAAGCCATTTCTTACTTCTCCTTTCATGAAAAGCGTAGCAGTTTCTCAGAAGTAGATGTGGAAGCGAGTTCTGCAGTGTCACAAAGACGCTCCTCATATTCAATGCATTCAACGTACAATAAAGGATTGATCTGAGCAGCTGCGTGCATTAGTGTGTCTCTGGACTCTGCTTTGCTTTCTTTGGGATCCACTGTGGTCTGCAGCTCTTTTTAGCTTCATCATTATTCAATGTTATAATTATAATGTACATGATTGGGAGTTTAAAATACTCATGAGGATCAGGTTGCAGGAGCATGTGATGCTTTGTTATAATAGTGCTGATGGAACACAATGTTCACAGCGTTATATTTTTATCACAGAGACTCTTTAAACTCACTGTATCTGTGTGCTTGTGAAAGAGGAACAGTCATATCGACATATCACAAAATGACTCACCAGCACTTCACTGTCAAACATCTCCACCGAACTGAGAAGACGGTTTAAAATAAAACAAACCTCTGTAAGAAGTCTGTACACTATAAAGTACTTTTTGTTGAATACTTTGCTTTTGAATCTCGATCTTTTAAAATACTAAATGAGTCTTATTTATTATGTTTTTATCAGAGATTTCTAGAGTTTCCCAGTTTGGACTATTTTACTGAGGCAGAACTCAAAACCTTTCGCTTTTTACAACTTTATCAACATTTAAGTGGAAAAAAATTGAATAAATCTATGCTTGTGATATTTAAAATAAATATATTTTCGGAGTTATAAAAGTATAAAAAACTTGACCAACACATGGTCTTAGTGACAATTGGCCTTTATATGTGTACTATAGGGATATAGGCTCAGTCGGTAACTCACTGGTTCTAAAAACACTTTCTGATTTGACAACATTGTCTATGTCAGGGGTGTCAAACTGAATTTAATCACGGGCCACATCAGCATTAGGGCTCAAAGGGCCGGTTGTAACTTTAAGACTATATAAAAATGCATATATAAATATATATATAAAATAATATATTATATTACATCATTGCCTCTGCATTGGATTATTATCAGATAGGGTAATAACTTCATAATTAACTACGTCTGAAAGCAGAAGTCTAGGGCAAATAATTGCAAGTTTCTTCAGTGAGAATGTCACAAAATTATTTTTAAAAAAAGCAAAATTCTGGAAAAAAAAGTCGAAA
>NW_011334161.1:396382-444785 GCF_000735185.1 Notothenia coriiceps
GTATTATATTACATTATTGCCTCTGAATTGGATTATTATCTGATAGGGTAATAACTTAACTACGTCTGAAAGCAGAAGTCTAGGGCAAATAATTTAAAGTAATTGCAAATCTCTTCAGTGCGCATCTCACACAATGAGATGCATTGTGGGACATGTAGTTTATAGGCAACGTGCTCCTGTAAAGCGGCACGTAACCTTATAATAGACTTATTATATTCTTTACAAGCTCTTGTGGGCCACATACAATGAGGTGGCGGGCCAGATTTGGCCCCCGGGCCTTGAGTTTGACACCCCTGCTTTAGAGGAAATACACAATCTATCTTTCAGTTTTATAGGACAGAAAGAAGATGTCATCAATGAACTGAATAATAATCTGTACTCTGCATCTCTTTACCATCTCTCACAACCTTTTCAAATCTGTATGAAGCATTTCCGTTTCCGCCTCTCTCTCACTGATGGCTTCAGAGACAAACATCTTATCCGCGGCCTGATGTCAATCTGAATGACGTTGATTTGTGATCGTTGCGTTCACTATGCATGGGTAGGAGAACACGTGAAGTGCTGCAGTGTGTTCCTGCTGGGGCCGAATCCTCGGGGGGGGTTTGAAGAGAGGCTTCTAGACCAATCTCCCCCTCAGCAGGAGTCCTATTACATGGCCTTTCCCTTCATTCTCTTCATAAGAGTGTGTGTGTCTATCTAATAGCTTTTACACAGTTGCATAAAAACCTCAATCACAACCTGTGCTCCATTCACTTCTGCATAAATCAGCCCGAGCTCAAATCACAAAGCATATTCTAAATGTGTGAAATGGCTTGCAGGGGGATGCCGGAGCGTAAAAAAAGAAACAGTGAAACAGAGAAAATGGCATTATATAGATGAGTGTTCTGTCTGAGTCACGCTTTTGTCAGTGTTTATATTTTTACGTCTCAGACACGGATAGATCAAACCGTTGGCCCGCAGCGATGGCACTAACAACTTGTTTACTTCAGAGAACATATGGAACTAATTCAGAGACGTGTATAGATGTGTTGTGTCTGCAGTATTTAGACACTATCACTCAGGTTGACATTCAATACTTGTTTGAAACCAGTGTGCGACTCGATTTTGACAGGATAACAACTGGTGACTTCTAGAATTGTGTGAGTAACATTCTGTTTTTAGACTTCTCTGTTTCAGAGTGTGTGCTCTGTATAAATGCTCTGTAGTCGATCTGATTGAAATTGTGATTTTAGTCTCAAAACCGCTACTGTATTGTTCAGACATACATTTGGGACAATTAGTATGACAGAAACCTTCAAACCGAAATAACTGGCTGCGAGGGTTAACTTTGATTTAAATATTTGTTGAGAGCTTTATTAAGTAGGGCAGGGGTGTCAAACTGAATTTAATCACGGGCCACATCAGCATTAGGGCTGCACTCAAAGGGCTGGTTGTAACTTTAAGACTATATAAAAATGCATATATAAATATATATATATAAAATAATGTATTATATTACATTATTGCCTCTGCATTGGATTATTATCAGATAGGGTAATAACTTCATAATTAACTACGTCTGAAAGCAGAAGTCTGGGGCAAATAATTGCAAGTCTCTTCAGTGAGAATGTCACAAAATGATTTAAAAAGAAAAGCAAAATTCAGGAAAAAAAGTCAAAATCTAAAAAAATGAAGTGACATTTAAAAAAAAGTAACATTTTGAAAAAAAGTGACATTTAAAAATAAAAAAGAGTCAAATTCTGAGAAAAAAAGTCTCATTTGAGATGCATTGTGGGACATGTAGTTTATGGGCAACGTGCTTCTGTAAATCATCATACCATATAATAAACATACAATATTCTTTGCAAGCTTTTGTGGGGCCACAGAAAATGAAGTCACGGGCCGGATTTGGCCCCCGGGCCTTGAGTTTGACACCCCTGGTCTATGTCTTAATCCAAGGAGGTAAATACACTGTATATCATAATAAAGTGCGTTTATTTTTGCCTTTATTTTACAGTTCACAGGACACACACACAAGAATCAAGAAGACATATGTTGAGAAAGTGAGGGGGTGTTTAGCTGGAATTTAACTGGAGTTTAAAATGTTAAGTTGATAAATATCTAAACAAAAGGGGATGCAGTTAGTTTATATTAGAACATAGAAAGAAATAGAGGCTTAATTCATAAAAAGGACAAATAGAAACAATAATATACCTCATGTGGGGGAGGCTATAATTACAGATTGAGACAAAACGGTCATAGTTTCTCAATGGGGGTTTAACATCTTGGCTATTTTAACGTGTTGTGAAAATGGTCTGATGATTGCAGACCAACGATAAACATTCTTTTTCATGTTGTGCCTTTTAGGTAATTAAAATTCAAAAATGAATATGAAACACTGCGAGCGAGTTTAATAAGGCTAACAATAGAATGTAGAATATGGTTCTTTCACACAAGAAAACGTAATCATCTCACATACATTTACATTATCGCCTGCAAACTTGTGCATTATAGAAGTATTCGCATGATGTGGGCCTGCATGAGTACATATCTAGGCCTGTGCATCTGCAGGAGGGTAAACAGTCCACCTGGCAGCATATTGAGCTCTAGTTATAGACTCCATTAGAAGTATCCATATGTACTAATTAGGTCATCTTGACCCTGGCGAGGACAGGAGGGTGCAGAGCGGGGAAATGTGCCAACCTTTCTCTGCTTCGTGGTTGCCCTGCAGTCATGCAGCCATGCAGGAGATGGGCCAACACAAAAGAGGGTGATGTAAGAGCCGAATAAGCTGTGCCCTTTCGGAGGCAACACACACGCACGCACACACGCACACACACACACACACGCACACGCACACGCACACGCACACGCACACACACTGCACTCACCTATAGGTAAGGGTAAAAAGAGTGTGACAATAGCAACTTTTGATATTTCTTTTGTAGCTCGTAGACGAGGATCTGACTAAGAAATGCTGAGATTAAGATGACAGGTCGAGGTGTTGCTTCGCTTCTTGTCATAGATTCTGTCTGAATTGTGTAAATGCATTTATATAAGACAGACAGAATGGGAGTGAAGTGCTTATATTGAGGGGTTTAAAATATACCAACATTTCGTTCTCAGGTGGATATATTGCTAAAGCTTTTTACCAAGTCAAGGAAAATAAAAGAAGATGATAGTCTTTCAAAGTAGAGCTATGATATAACAAAAAGGTTGAAAGGACAACGTTGACTAAGAAGAAATTAATCAATAATGTAGAGCCAGATTGCTCTACTTTCACAGTTGACTGACTGCTCACTGCAGGTGGCCAGTTTCTCATTCTGTCCTCATTTAGAAACAACAAAATGCTCTGAGACTGTTTTCATGACATAATTGTATATTCAAGAAGAAGAGAGGTATCACAAAACAGTGGTCAACCGCCAAAGATATCGCCGAAACGCTGCATCTGTGCCTTTCATTTTCTTTGTATATTAAAATGTGGGTTTTCTGATGTGGTAATGATTGAAGGACATTGTTCGGATTTTATTGGATTTTTGCATCAATGTGATGACGTTTTTATTTCTCTTTGGGAATTTAATTCACTCATTAACCAAAATAATAAATATTACTGTCTGAATATGAAAAGTTATGTTTATTTGATTAATGAAGCACATCGCAAATATATAAAAGGGTCGCTCATACTGTAGTGAGTAACCCTCAGATAATTATCCCCTGAGTGTTTTAGCTGTTTTTGGTTTTACTCTTGCTGCTATCAAACAAACAAAGAAAACAGACACAGTAAGTGATAGCTGGTAAACAATGAGAAGCGCTTAGCAGAAAAATAACCAAATATTTCCGGCAGGAGTGGGCTGATATAAGAAAAGAGCCAATAGAGTGGATTTTGCGCTTACATCTCCCCAGTTGACACATGATCCAAAATGAATACTAGTATTTCTCTATGTGTGAATTAGTTGATAATATATCAATGTTGAGTTCACAGCTTGTTTCTGCTGCCCCCAGGTGGCCTAAAAAAACAACAGCTATTTCAAAATTAAGCCAGCAAAAGTTTCTTCATCGTACATCCAGAAAAATATATATATTTTCCTCAATATATATAATTATATACCTATAGAGGATCTCATCACTCTCGCCCACCACTAAAGAGATATTCAAATACAGAGTAATTGTATTTATTACATACATTACATGTCATTTGTTAGACGCTTTTATCCAAAGGGACTTACATACTCAATAATGTGGGCAATCCCCACAGGAGCAATTTGGGGTGAAGTGTCTTCAGGGACACAACGACATGCTGACTGCAGTGGGGTTTGAACCTGTGACCCCCTGATCCCAACACCAACGCACAACCAACTGCACCACACGCCTCCCTAAAGGGTTTATATTTACCCTTTCTTAATTTAAGTGTCTACAGATATGTTTATCCGGATCCTTCCTTGAGACTACATCTGAATGTATGCTATATGTATCCATAAGAATGTATATTGTTTATGTTAAGGTAAAGTCACTCCAGCTGTGTTTTCTATACAACAACAGTCCCAGCAGCAGGGTCCGGACTGCTCATCCTCTCGCTGCGATGTACGTATCCACTTCTTCCTCCTCCGTTGTTATTCTCGGTAGTTTTTTTATTTTTACAACCCATTGTTATCAAAGCTCCAGTTATTATCTTTGAAAATAAACGCAGAGCCGTCTTCAGTCACATTGGATTAGGAGCCACAACACAGGCTTGTTATGCTATTTTGGAAAGAGAGAGAGATCTCTATTGTCCATGCTGCTTTTCAAATGTTGCATGAAGGACTTTCTTGCATTTACCCGGAGATTATGATTATCTTTGATAAAGAATAAAATATGTAACATGGCTTGAACACATGGTTTGATGGCATGTAAACACCATTGTATGGACTTCAGAGGAAGATGGATGGACACTTTTTGAAACAGTGAAGCTTAAATGTCTGCTCGCTTCAGCAGAGTAACGTCTTTCTTAATAGCCTAGGTGAAAGCACTTTAAACGAGACAATGATGGAGTGGTAATGACAGGAGTGGCAAAGGACAAAGAGGAGAAGGACTTAGTATGGAGAGAGGTAGAAAATAATAGACAGGATAGTGTAAAAATGTTCCCTTGTACAAAGGCAGTGGTTCTGTCTCCTTGAGAGCTGTCTACTCCCTCGTCAGTGAGAAACCCCACCTCCCCCTGAGCTTCTCCCCTCCCCTCACCTCCTCCTTCAGTCTCTGGCCGAGGAATCCCAGGCAGCGTTTAATTGCAGAGTGCAAAAAGCTTTGGTTTGGCTAATGAGCTCAACAGCACCGGAGCTGGGACTCTCTTAACGCAAATCTCTTGAGAGACAGAAACACATATGGAGTCCTTTTTCCTGGCGGCTGGATTCTAGGTGGAAGAAAAAGGAGGAAGTCCTAAATTCAGGTACAGACGACTCTGTGAGAGAATATACCAGAGGCAGGATACGGAGTAAGGAGAGGTGGAGTGAGAGAGAGGAGAGCGGGAGAGGGGAGGAAACGGGAAAAACACAGTCACAGAGAGAGCGAGAGAGCGAGAGAGAGAGAGAGAGAGAGAGAGAGAGAGAGAGAGAGACTAGAAGCCTGCAGCAGCAAATGAGACAGAACAACGAGGCGGGAGAGGTAGAGAGACGGGAGGGAGGTGGAGAGGGGCCCCGTGCAGGAGAGAGGGCTACAGGGTGAGGAAGAAGGAGTTGAGAAAAAGTTAGAAGAAGTAAGAGAAAGAGGGTCCAGGAAAAGAGTGGTGCAAAGATTAACAACTGCAGGAGAGAAAAAGAAGAAGAAGAAGAAGAAGAAGAAGAAGAAGAAGAAGAAGAAGAAGAAGAAGAAGAAGAAGAAGGGAAACAACAGACAGGAAGGAAGGGGAGGTTCTGGGTAGAGAGGAGGTAAAAAAAATAAAAAAAAAGAGCTGAAGAAAAGTTTTCCTTGTGGGAAGACGCAGATGAGGAAAACAGAGCGAGTGAATGAGAGAGCCGAGAGGGGAGGAAACCAATTGTTTTCTAAGGCGTTTTCCACTCAAGCCCCTGGACTTCTTTGGACATGTACACAGAAGGCGCACAAACAACGGGACACCACCGGTTTCACCAGCAGCAGCAGCACATCAACAACAACAACACAAGCCCCTGCTCCTGCCAGCACTGCGTCCTCTATGATCCGCCAGCGTTCAGCCATCACGGTGGGCCGGGATACCCACCAGCATCAGAGAGACACACGGACCACCCATCTCTGGACTGCAGGAGAGACATCCAGGCTCCTCGGGTTAAAGATGTAGGAGGGAGAGCTTTGGTGGTGGACAGAGCAGAGAGGAGCGGTCATCGCAGCCCACAGAGGAGGCCTGTGTTCGGGGGGCCGGACCCTCACGGCCAGTCACACGACTTCAGCCAAGTTTGCCCCTGGGAGCTGAACCCTGCCCAGTGGAGCTACCCTCCGGAGCCCGGGGTGAGACACTACCCGTCTGTCAGGGAACAGTGTGGCTGTGTGGGGCGCGGCGACACCAAGGCACACCCCTTTAAAGCCGGGATACCTCATCCTCTCCCACATCTTCAGGTCAAAGGTCAAGGGTACCGACACAGGAGGACGGTCCGGTACGTCTGCGTGGACGAGGAGGAGGAAAGTTATGGTTGTAAATCTGAGAACTATCATTCGGAGCCACATAAGCCTCATATAGGTCTTATCAAGCCGAATGGCCACTGTGGACCGAGGGCGGTGTTCTTCGAGGGAGGGGAGGAAAGAGATAGAGATCAGGACCGGAGCAGACTGAAGGGTGGATCAGAGGAGGGCTGTAATGGACGCAGTGGCTCTGACAAAGGGTTTTTCCCCACAGAAGTCCCCCAAAAACAGTTGAACCAAAGCAGACAGAAGGGGTCCTGCGTCCCACCCTCTGGCATCACCAACCCCAGTCCTGAGCCCTCGAAACTGACGACTCACAGCGACCACCGGAGCCAGGAGGCGGTGAAGCAGAAGAGGAGGCAGGACTCAGTGAGGGATCAAATCAGACAAGTGGTGACAAATCTGGAGGATGTGTTGGGGGGTCTGAAGCAGGTTCACGTGGAGATGAAAGAGGTAGGAGGGTCTATTATTATGGATGTTTATTCTTTACATGCAGATCTCCTCCGGATATAGTGACATTTAAAACGATCATCACAAAGCTCAGATGTCGGGACACACGTCTGTGTTCCTGTGAGCATGCTGACTGCATTGTTTGTGACACCTCTTACCGAAGTGATGATTGAGAACGGTTTGCTCTGACCTTTAGCAGAACGCTGCGATAATTGGCAGCAAGCCAGCCAGCACTTTAAAAAGCTTGGCTTGAGACCGTTACTAAATTGTGCCTTGCTCTTACAGTCTCCATTTTATATCCAGCTGTAAAATAGCATTGATTCACAGCTAAATGTAGATGTGCAAGGGCTAACATATAGTCAGGCAGCAACATTACGAGTCAAACAGCTTCATGAACGTTAATTAGGACAGTTGGCAACAAAAGGGTTTGAGTAGATGTGGATTAATGCTTCAACTTTAGCACAGTCAGTGACAAACATGTGGTTATAAATATACTCAGTGGTGGAAGACGAGATGTTTTACTATGCAGCAATTCAGCAATTCAACATACTCCATTACCAGGAAAAGCCCTGAATTTAGATACTGCACACAGGAGTTAGGAGCACAGAAGAATTATCACCAAAAAAAGAATAACAAATGAAAGTACTAATTCATGATTCTAGCTGTTAGTTTGTATTCCTATAACTGTAAAGCCCCCTGAGACAAATGTGTGATATTGGGCCATATAAAAAAACTTTGATTGATGTTAGGTTTGAACTATTTAAACAGCTAGATAGTTTAGTCCAGAGTACTCCAACCACGGGGTCGTGCCCCTCCAAAGGGTCAGGAGATAAATCCAAGGGGTTGTGAGATGGTTAAGGGGAGGAGAGAGGACAAAGTAAATCCATCTTTGTACATTGTTGGCAATACTTTTTGTGAAATATTGGAAAGTTGTACTTCTTTTTTAAATGACAATGAAACTTCTCTCTTTAGAGGTGAAACTTATCTTTGGTAGAACTGAAAACAACAACAATTGGTTCTTTAAAAAGGGGCCTTAAATTAATACTTTTTATTTTGTGTCGGGTCACAGGCCCCAAAATGTTTGGAAACACTGCTTTAAAATTAAGAATCCTTTGTTTTGATAAAGATTATTATGTAGAATCGTGATATGAAAAGTACATGATGACCATAGCTGTCAAGAGTTTGAATTGTAGTGTACGTAGAAGTCATAAGTGGATTCCATTTGAAATACCCCCAAAAAAAAGTGCTCTCCATTAGTAAGTCTGGACACGTATTCACTCTCATTATTATCATTCAGGTGGTCGAGCAGATTGATCGTCTCACAGCGAGTATCGACCTCAGCGATGAGGCGCCATGCATCACTCAGGGGACGTCCAGTTACTTATCCTCTCACCCTGGCGACCTCAGGCTGGCCCTGCTGCCCAATCACAAGCCTGCTCCGGTCCCGATGTCGCAACACGTGGAAGAAGATCGCATCATCTTAAGAACAAACTCTCCTTCTCCTGTTCACATGGCATCCGTCGTTAAAACCAGCCGCTTCACTCCACCCATCCACAATAAAGACATCAACCATGAGAGGCCCGGGTTAAATGGCCACCCGCCTCACCTGTATCCCCCCAGAGACCCCCACCATGTTGGCCAAACACACCCTGAGAAACTCCCACACAGCCTGGACCCTAAAGTCATTATCGGGAACAGCACTTCTAATTCTAGGACTCAGAAGCCGCCTGTATACCCCCAAAATGGGCGCTGTGGGAAGGGCCCTCATCCGAAGCCTGTGAGACCCCCTGTGTACCCCGAGAGAGGCAGGGAGAGCACCAGCATGGTGTGAGGAAGGGGGAAGTGGTCTGCCCCGGTGCCAAAGGGGGCCTGAAACATGAGACCCTGCTGCAGCGAGTGGAGGTCAGAGTGGGACCAGGCAGGGGAACAACTCATGGTGAGTTCACACACAAGAGGACTTTTCTCCCCCTCTATTTACACTGTTGATGTTTCCATCTCAGCTGATGACGTCGGCCTTGTTTACTGGCAGCGTAGTTTTCAAAGTCACTAAATGAATTGCAGTGTTTCTCCCGGGTTACAAAAAAGGGTTTATGTGTGTGTTTGATGTCTCAGTGTGTGTGTGTGATGTCTGTGTGTGGGCGGCAGCGGAGGGGGCGTAACGTGTCTGCTGTTGTTGATGTCACATGATTCTTCACCACACTGCAAAATGTGTCAGTCTGGGCTAGGGAAATGAGAAATGTGTATTTGTTTTTCAGTTTAGTGACACATTTGGTTGCAATCAGCCTGGAGGGTGATACAACTCCATATGTTGAAGTAAAGTTGAACTTTTATGAGTAGATTTAAGTTGTATCTGAACTTGCAAAACAACATTACTACCAATCTTAAAACCTTCATCTCAAAATTGTAAAAAAAGTAGAAAAGATTTTGACAACTGTTTTCATCACATCAACCTGAAAGCAAAAAGGAGGATCAAATCTCAATGGAGACTTCTTTTTTGCAGTGTTGCTGCTTAGTCATTACTTCGAAGGAACTGAAAGTTGGCGGGAGCTCAGACGTTTTTGGCAAAGGAAGACCCCACAGCCGCTTGACTGAAATCATGTGACACAAACGAGGCGTCATTATATTTACAGGAAGAGCTTTACTTCAGAAATGGCTTAGTTTACTGTCAGATGAGGAGCTTTCTTCTCGTGCCACAGAGTTAATAACAAGATGACGATTATGAGAAAGTCCCTGCAGCAGATGTGGAGAATTAAACATACAGTTCCTTCTTTACAGAAGCTGCAGACCTGCATGTTTCTGCACTTCCCTCTTGTGCAGAGTATGCGTAACTGCAATTTATTTTTCTAGCCTGTCTGCGTTGGGCAAGCACAATCTGGTTTTAATCATAAAACCTCCTGGCCACGTGCCAGAAAAGAGCGAGGCAAACTCTTGGTATATTCGTGACGTCGTCCATATAAACATCAGCACAGTGAAGCAGCTCCTCACTTTGTGCTGCAGCGAGAGACGCGCTAAAGCTTCAGGTCGCGGCTGGCAGCCAGAGAATCGGGGCGAAAAAGTGCATATGCTTGAGTTGTCATTTATAGAGAGACAAGAGTTTAATTAGTTGAAAGTGTAATGTAGCCGTTCAACACGGCACTCTCTTTTCACTTTCAAAGTCTTTCAAAGCAGCTGACATTTTAAAGGCCTGAATTATCCAAATTAATCACCCAGAGCAGATTTGGTGTAAAAAATGCTAGCACAACATATTTTATACTACGCAACCCAGTGGTTGGCGCGCGCACACACACACACACACACACACACACACACACACACACACACACACACACACACACACACACACACACACACACACACACACACACATCTGGGAACACTGAGGTACAGAATCTAAATGTCTCTCTTTTTTTGTTGTTATGATGTTTCCAGCAGGAGCTGATGCCACTGAGAGGAGCTGTCAGCGGGAAACAGAGCACGGCCTGAAGGTGGGGATATTTCCAAAGGGAAAACTCCCCCCAAGAGTCGACCTGCGACCGTACGTCACGCAGACACAGGAGCATGGAGGAGTGGCAGTCAAACCTCTGAGAATTTAAGCTCTACTGCTTCTGTTGAGGTAGATGCAAATATTAAGCAGGGTAAACTGTGAAGATAAGGAATCTTTTCATAGCAATGTTTATTTATTTTATAATGTTTTTTTATTGTAAAGAAATCTATTTTCAGGCAGCTCACACTAATCTGGATACTTAATGTATGCTATATCAAGATTTGTATCATCTAAGCTATAAAAGATATGTTACAAATAAAGACTGTTTTTCTCAAGGTTGAATGGTTGTTAAAGTATGTAACAAAACAATCAGCAAAGAGGCAGAGATATTAAACATTTAGAGATTAAATTGCAAAACAACAGACTTCACACAAATCAATCTGACTTCTCAATTGAGAGGTTGCATTGACAGCTGAATGTCCCACATTTCAATAAGAAATAAAATAATTGACACAAGCATTTCATTGCCCCCGACTCTGGTAAATAATTTATGCATTCACTTAGTCTGACATAGTAATCTCAAATGGTTGTGGATGTTGTGAAAATACTTCTCTGGCTGATCTGGAGATGCCGGTGTGAGATCTCTCCTGGCCTTATTCTGTCAGGGCGTCACAGGCCAGCCCGGCCACAGTCTGTGTTTCTGTTTGTTTAAATCTTGTCTGAGATTTTCACCACTCTGCTCTCACAAGCTGCTTCTGCTGCTATCAGAGCACACCGCTTCCCCTCTGCTACTGAAATTATCCATCCACATCACCAAGCATTCCTCACTTTCTGTCTGTTTTTATCACTGCTGGAGAGCTACAGTATTGGGTCTGATTAAAGATGACAAACTGTTCTGACCACTTTGTCACTCACTGTCTGCATCTTATAGTCATACTGTTATGATGGCGAACGACAGAGGAGTTTGCAAAGAGTCAATAAAGCGCTGAAGGTCGGACAAATAGTTGAGGTTAAGTGTTAAAGAGCAATATCAATTGTCAAAAGCAAGATTTTAAATCGGCACCCCGAACATCCTTTTATATCATGACTCAATAATGGTATATACTAGGGCATTTTATTATTGAATAATCGTCCCATTACTTCCCATTTGAGTCATCTTTAAGAGTTTAATATGTCAGGAAATTGTGATACATTTCCTCAGTGAAACCGAAAATCAGGGCCGTCTAGGAAAACTGCTATAACTGTCCAGCTTTAGTCATAAAGAGATGCCAAGAAACATCAAGATGGATGGGGAGAATCAACTCAGTGAACAACAGACACCAAGGATGCTGGCTGATGAAGAAGACGAAGTACGCTAGGTAGCCAATATAAGGCTTAGTCATCTTGCCAAATAGTGAGCCTGTGTTGATGTATGAAAACTATGTTAGAACTGGTTTATAAATGGTTCTTAATGATCAATAAAGTGTTTACAACCTAATTAATAAAGTAATTATAAACCCTTTATGAATCCTTTATAAGGGTAGGGTTATTGTAAAGTGGTACCGAAGACTCAAATAGCTCTTATTTAAATCACAATGTCCTAAATGTTTTTTTAATTCCCTAAAAGCTAAATCCAGAGATATCTGTAGTGCTCTTTTTGGCTTTATATGCCAGTAAGCAACTATTATAGGATTGAAAATGGCTGTATGACTGATAATGCTGTATCCAGTTCTCTTTATACATCTAAGGTTGCGGCGAGCTCACTAAATATGCTCAAATTAATCTAACGTTCCATCAAACAACTACAGACATGCATTACACTATTCACTTTAAATGTTATTTAACAACAAGAAAAGGTCTACATCCTCACATTTAAGAAACTAGAAGCTGATAATGTTTTCTTAATAAATGCCTCAAGTGATTGACTGGACTATTAAATCATGTGCAGCATTGTATCTCTTCAAATCTGTGTTTTATTGCAAGATCAAATATGAAATATTGTTATAGCTTAGTCATGAACTGTGTCAGAAAATG
This sequence comes from Notothenia coriiceps, assembly GCF_000735185.1. Classification (NCBI taxonomy): domain Eukaryota; kingdom Metazoa; phylum Chordata; class Actinopteri; order Perciformes; family Nototheniidae; genus Notothenia; species Notothenia coriiceps. The sequence continues at coordinate 408,933 of NW_011334161.1, forward strand.
TTCCATATTCCAGATACAACATCACTCTGCGTGCTATTCATAGGAGAGGCCTGTTTTGGCAGCGAGATAAAAGTATTGTCTTAAAAAGACCTTTCCCCAAACTCTTCTATTTCTAATTCCAACTTTCAAAACAAATGTCTTGTTCCGAACGCTTTGTGAATGCCAAGTTGGAATCGGAAAAACAATCATCAATCCTCAATCCTCAGAGCGATCACTTTAAGGTCTGCTGGCCTGGATCTCAGTCATGTCTGCTGCACCTAAAGCCTCTTGGACTTTGAGAAAGGCCATGTCTCGGCCGGCTGTCCAAGTCTGAGCCTTTCTGCATACCCAGTCTATGAATCTTGTCAGACAGAAGGCACACCGTTTGAGCCCTTGGCCGTGCCGCCTTAGCAAATACAGGAATGACTCTGGAATTTCAGACAGAGATTCAGACCAAGAACAGCACTCGCTTGTTTGTCTTATCTACCCAAAAATAATACATAAGTAGGATGCTGGTAATACCACAAGTGTCAGATTGCTGTCTAGAAGAGTATTGTTTCCTGGTGTGTTTGGATTCTGGATGGAAAACCACAACATGCTGAACAACTTCATTCTGAGAGGCTACAACCTGATACTGACACACTGATCAGTGCTAAAACCCAACAAACCTCAGAACAGTTTGGAAACAGGCAGGAAGATAGAAAACAACTTAAAGGAATAACGTGTAGTTCTAATTGATGGAAAGTGAATTCACTGGAAAAACAAAGAGATCAGATTTAAAATAAGCTATGTCACAAATTTGAAAGCCAATCGGCCTCTGAGATACAAAAGTCAGCAAAGAAATCTGAAACGTCAGTACAGAAAGTTTGTATTGTTTAGCGTGCTGACATTTGTGAAAGGATCTCAAACCAGGGCAATGAACTTTCCTTCTTTATCGACCAAAAAAAAAACTGAAAATCGTTGTACATTTCACAATCAGGAATGTTGTGTCAGCCACTACCAGTTACAAGCTAGCAAGCTAACAAGCCACCAAGCTAAAAGCTAACAATCTAAGAGCCAACATAAGCAAATAAAAGATGCTAACTTACCCTTCTGAATCGTCTGCTGGTCGTCGATTTTGTTGCACAGCAAACTCCTCATCCGAGTCCAAGCCATACTTGCCAACCCTCCCGATTTTCGCGGGAGACTCTCGATTTCACTGCCCTCTCCTGGTTTCCTCCCGGGGTTAAATTTCTCCCGCATTTCTCCCGATTTCTGACAAAATCAGATTTACTCAGGACTGTTTCCACTCGGACTTTATTACAAGTACACCATTGTTTGGTTTCCACGGTAGCGCGTCTCTTTAGTAGCGCGCGCAACTGAAAGGTGAAGGCAGATAGTCACAGAAAAACTGAACAAGAATCGACAACTCCAACCTCTGCTCACTCCTTTCCTGTAAAATCCAGGTCTAGCCCACACATATGCTCCATCAAGGATGGTGCTACAGGCCGCATGCCCCCCCCCCCGGTTTTGAAATGCTCCCGATTTCTGAGGTCTCAAGGTTGGCAGGTATGAGTCCAACATGTCTGAATCAGAGCTCTCAAGTCTCACGCATTTGGCGTGAGACACACGCATTTCACTCCATTCACACGCTCACACGCCACACCTTGTATTTCTCACGCAGAGATTTCTTTCCAGGGTACCACCAAGTCGCGCCGCAATTTTGTCTTCATACTTGGCTTGTTTGAGACGCGTGCACTCCACTAGCACCCCCCCCCCGTTGACATTCGCGGTACAGAGGGATACAGAGGCTTCATCACTTCCATACTCCACTACCCCCCCCCCGATTGACATTCGCCGCAGTACAGAGGGCTTCATGGGAACTTTGAGGGGAGCCAGAAGTTGAAGTACCAAACACCGCTGCCAAAATCTCACTCTGAACTCTGTTCAAAACTTGAGAGCCCTGCTGAATGTTTTAGCCTTTACCCTGCCCACTACACAACAGTAGTGGGCAGGGTGCTTTAGCATATTTTAATATTTATATAGACAGAATTAAGAATTTAATCACACCACAGTATTTTTTTATTTAAAACAGATAAGAGGGAAGAGAATAAGCTAAGAAATAGTTGGATAATCAACACTGAAGACCTGTGAGGGAATGAGGCCCGCTTATATAATGCAAGGCTGATTAGTGAAATGGGAAGGAGGTGAGTAAGTGAGCGGGGAAGGTCACGTGATGGAAAAGGCGGGAAAAGGGTATTGCAGGGCAGGAGGGAGCAGGAACAGCAGAGCAGACAAGAGGATAAACACACTGCTTTTAGATCTATTATATAACATCTTGGAAATCAAACTTACAAAGTGTTTTATAACAGGACAGAAAACAACCTTAGTAGATACTCCAAGTTGTGTTTTTTTTTTTTTTTAAGAAAATTTGATTACTGTGTAGCCTACACATGATTGTTCTAAAATCATATAATAAATACTTGTAGAAGAACTCACAACTAAAATAATTTAGATTTCTTTGGACTGAGTTTCCATTTAAACAGAAAAGTGCAATCCACTGTTTAAGATCAATCCGTTTTCTTTCTGTAGTCATGAAAACAACAATTGTAAGTAGACAATCAAACAACAAATTCACTATTATATATATTTTTTAAAAGGTCTTATAGTGTTATTTCCCATAAAATAAGAAACTCACTTTATTTTTGGGTTGTCACTTTAGGAGTGAACAAAATAGAACAGATTACTTTACAGAATAATGAACACATGTGTTTGAAGTGAGTGCTGAAGAGTTTACAGAGAGTACAGTGGATCAACAATAAAAAGAAAAGCAAATTCTTTGAGCCAACTCTCCAAATACCACCCAAGTCACAATACCACCCAGCTTGAGAGAGGAACACAATTCATCATGACTCCAAGATGACTGCCCTGCATTATGTATTTTTCACACATTTACGAGGCTGTCTGCTGGTTGTGTAAGTGACCCCTGGGGTGAGGAAGTAGCCCAGTAAATCTGCCCTACACGCCCTCGCTGGTCTCTGGCTGACCCCAGCGCTGTTCTTAATCTCAACGGGATGACAGAAATGCTGAGGAATTTCTCTGCTCTGTGCCTAAACCAACCTGTCAAGACGCTCTTCTTAGGCTGTGCACGTTCCTCTTGTTACGTCCCCGTCGGCTCTCACGTTGCCCCGTTTTGTTGAAATATGACCTGCAAATACCAAACCCTGGCCTCTTCAAACACACTGCCCACCTACGTGCAGATGCATCCGGAAAATGTCTCTCCTTGCCACAGTATGTTCAGTGTTGGCTGCAGGCAGATGGCAAAATCCCAGCCTTACCTCACACCTTACCGTATAGCTGTATGCTGGGTTGTGTGTTGAAGCAAAATGAGAGGTGCCAGCCTAGCGCTTTTTTTCTGGTCTTTGCCAAAGCTGTTCTGTGCTTGTGTAAGGCTAACGAGAGCCTCCGTCCAGATGCTAGTGCGAAGCTCTACAGCTGAGCAAACAGTCACCGTCTTCTCTATAGCATGACATGTTTAAAATGACATGCCCGTCCAAAAAGGAGGAGACCAGCTGAGTTCTGAGGAACAAAATGAGCCAGACATTCATCACCTGATCGGCTTGTTAGAACCGCTTAAAGTTCAACATCCCTTGAATTTGTATTGGCTCCTGGGCTGACAATGTTAGTCTGACTTTGAAGTGAATAAAGAACTTTGTTAAGAGAGTGAAAAGTGAGTCAAATCTGTATTTTTCTTTCAGCTTCAGTTGTACTTTGTAACTTTGTGTGTATAGAATTTTTAGATCAGACCTTTAAATGTAAGCTTTTCCTACTGCGACCTTTTGCCAAAATAGTTACTGTCTGTAAATTGGGAAAATTCCCAGACAGGCAAGAATGGAGTTGACTGAATGGGAGATGGGGGGATTTTCCAGACACTTTCAATAACACAGACAATCTACTCTGGCAGGGAAGCACCTCTTTGACTTCAAATGTAAACCATTTCAATTGGGCTTAATCTTCCCGGTTTGCTGCTTCTTTAAGCTGAGACTCAGTGTTCTGTTTAGCTGTAAATACCCAACATCTGTGCATTAAACAGAGTATACATTGTCTGGAGCCTGTATGTTTTCCAGTACATCATTCAAGACCTTCAATATATATATAAAAAGAGTGATTTGTTGGAGATAAACACATCTTTGAGTCAGGTGAAGTACTGCAAACTCCAGAGTCAATCTACGCAGGGTTGATTTTCTACCCGTCTTTCTTTTGCTGTTTGAAACAGTCTAGTGCTTGCTGCAAAAACACATTTGTCCTTGGTAAAAACATCTTGGAATGGAGATATTCTTTGGCGGGTTGTGTCAATCCTCCCACTCAGACAAAATATTCAGTGCTCTTGTAAACGACTGTCTTCTTAGGCAATCCCCAAGGACGTGAATTAAGCTTAATGCAATGCTCTCTGGGCCAGAAAGGAGTTTTTTTCACAGCAGCCAGGAGAGACACTTCTCTCTACTGTACATGCACAAAGGAAGAGATAGTGAGAAAAGGCCTCCATTCATGGTGCTCTGGCTGAGTTGTAGTAGATATGGCACGGCAGTATAAGATCCTGCGGCCTGTGTCTTCACAGTGGACTGTCAGCAAACATGCCGCCAGCGTCTGCTGCCATCTCTCAGAGTGAAGCGCTTCTTTTCAACAGGACAAAGACCAAATACGGATCCAGTCCTGCACAGCACTCTGATACCTTTTTTCCACTGAGGATTCTTGATTTAAAAATGTTTGAAATGACTAGAATATGCCTTAGATATTTGGGCATTTTCAAAAGAAGAAGCCTGTGGTTATCATTCAAAAATATATTTGTTTTCTATAATAACAACTCCCTCTCTCCTTTTCCTCTTTATTGCAATAATTCCAGCATGCCAACATATTACAACCAACAAGGCTTTAGCAATATTAACAGTTTTACATAACAATTTTCAAATGTTTCATTCACTCAACAGCAACAGTACACATTTATAAAACATACTTCACTACCCTTACTTTTCAATATAAAATTTGAAATTTGCCATTTTCTAATCTGACCACGAATAAGTGATATTCTGAATTTGTCCTATTGTCAACTAATCAAAACAGCCAGTGAATGGATCCTACAGCACTAACACACACTGTCCTGCTACTATACTCACTAGCTGTTGAATAAAGTCCCTAAATAATTTAGAAAATTGCTCATATTTTAGTAATATTTGCTAAATACTCTCAAGCCGATATGTTTAGAAATAACTATTTTTTGTGACTTCAGTGGTAACCAATGGAGTTAGGGCTAAGAGCCACAGACTCGTAAAGAAGTTACACATTGAGGGTTGACAATAACAAAAAACAGAGTATCTTATGCTTTAAATTAACTGTGAAAAATACTGATGTACACTAACAGTACGAAGCAAGAAAACAAACAAGACAAAGTGTCAACAAAACACATTTCAAGCAATAAACCAGCAATCCAGAAATACATGTATATGAACACAGTACTTTAGGCCAGAGAATACAAATATTTTGGTCATGTTTTAAGGCACATTTGTAGCACAGTAAATCTGATCTGACTAGTTTAATGTACAAAATATGTGTAAACGTTGCATTCATTTCCATTCAATGCAACACAAGACTATAGCAGTTACAATAATACTCGAGCACCAATTGCACTTTTTGTTAGTCATAGAGTTAACGATGCTGTACAGTACAGGGAGAGATGTTTGCTGTTAAAACCCTGCAGATAGTACTTGAAAAGGAGGATTTCAACTCCTGAAAAAGAGAAGAAAAAGAAACATTTAAATACACAAATCCAAATTGTAAACACACAAGGCTTCATTCAGCATCTCCGAATGTTTTGCTATTTTATATTTTTATTCTAAGTTTATCTGGATAGAGAGAGAATCACATGCAGCGTTCATATTAAACAGAAACAGTGGTGCGGTACCTTGATACTCGGCAGTTGCGTGTCTGAACATAGATTCCTGTGTATGTGATATCACATCTCACTATGTTGTTGGTGAAGTCTGACTCCTGGACGCTGGAATTGGGGTTCACAGTAACCTGAAAATAATCAGAAACAGAAACAGTTTGAGCAGCTCTGCAGGTTTCTTAGTAAGAAACACTTTGTGGTTTTGAGAAAAATCCATAAATAACGTTTTTCTTTTGCAGATGACATGTGACATGTGTTACCTTTAAGATGTAGTTCCCTGGAGGCACATCAGTGATGTCGATCCACTGGCAGTCGATGTTGGCAGCGTAGACGTCATGGCATCCCGGGCTTAAGCCCTGCAACACAACCGAAACACACTCATTGGCAACTCGTGGCTCTTGAGACAAATTTGACAAGATTTTTCCTACAAGTGCTGCAAATGAGGCACATTTGAGCTTAAGTTATACAAACAGTTCTTTGGAAGAGAAGCTGTTACAAGAAACCAGCGCTGAGCCAGAATCACAGAGCCCAGACAACAGATGAAATAAGTATTCCCAGGTCCTCAGGATGTTTTCATTCTATTTTAATGACGTTCACTGAAGTTCTACTTTAAAACATTTCTCAGCAGTGGATCTGCAGTATTTGGCAAAAACTCCTAGACAGGATACTGTGCAACTCTGAGCATTAGTGAGACACTAGGTTGTGTTTGACTTAGTAAATCAAATTAAAATGACACAGTGGAAACAGTTGTAAAACACCTGCTGTGTGTCTCTGGAGAAAGTGTGAAAAGCCAGAAAAAACTACTCAAGTGGTTTCATTTGAAGAGAGTGGATTTTCAGGATGAAATATTTTTTTCAAGACTTCAGGATTGGCTAACTCAAGCTTACCCTATAAATTGGTACAAACAAACTATATTCAGATCATGAGATAACTACTCAGGTACTCATTACTACCCGTTTATTTTAACAAAAAAAATCAAACATTTCCCATACGGTGAATCTGTGTTATTAACATTCTCCCTGTAATGTTTGTTATAGGCTGGCAAGTGACTTAAATGTCCAGTTTTTATGAGATTTAGTATTGAGGACAGGATACTTTACTTGGGGGAACTGCCTTCCCGTACTTTGAACCACATAACCATGCATTTTAAACCTTAAACTTTGCATATATCTAGAGATGGCAGTGAGGGTTTCTAATTCCTTATTATTGAAGATAATACAGCATTTACGTCACACACTGACACTGTACTGAATAATTGTATGTTACCTGCGTGTGAGATGTACAGGCGTAGCGCCGCCTGAATCCAGGTTCACAGCCCGTGTCCTCCAGACAAAAGCTGGCTTTGTGTCCCTCGGCCACGTTACGTTCAGTGACGACGTCCAGCAGGTCGTAGTTACTGAAGGCGTCCATGCTGTGGTAGTGTCTGAAGGGGTAGAACAAAACACATTAGACCGATCTGAGGGTGTAGTTTTTTTACCATGGTCAATCACTCTCATTCTAGGTAAACTCACTGGTGACAGCTGTGCCAGTCCCACTGATATCTGGGCTTGACAGGAAGGAAGTCCGTGGTGCCTTGGTTGATCACTTTCTGGGGGAACCGCAGCAGGACTCTGAAGTCGATGTCTCTTACGTCGGGTCCATAAGCCGACCTTGGATGGATCACAGGAGAAACAGGCATAAGTGCTAATGGCTTGCTGTCAGAGTGCAAACGTTTTATTTTGCCATTGTGCCTAATGCTTTTGGGAAAACCAGTCCAGAACATTAATATATTGGCAGGACATCATGTTGGACAATCACTGCTCCATAATCAGCCTTCAACAATACAGTTGTCATGCAACATTGAAAAGTGATACAGACGTAATAGAAAGTTATTCTTAAACAACCAACGTTTTTACTTAAACAAGTCAAATTAAGGTTCAATGGGCAGCCAAAACAAAGGAAATGCCAATGTGTTGAGTGTATAGGTGTTTGTGTCTGCTTCAGTGTATACATTCTGGTGTAGTGAATCATTTTGGCACAATAGTTCACCTGGCTAGACAATTCTCCTCGGCTGCACAGCGGAGTGCAAACATCTGCATGCGCTGGATATAAGCACCGGCCTGGATGGCATATGGGTCTGGCACGAGGTCTGGCAGTCCTGAGGAGACGGTTAAAGGGTTTTGTAATTCTGAGAGCTTTATGGTTAGAGTCACTTTATTCACCAAATGTACTCAGGACTTGACTTGGGCCATAAGAAAGAAAGATAAAAGGTTAGAAAAATGTAAATACAATGATTATATACAGTTCAGAATGATAATGCTATGCTACATTCAGGCTATTGTTTGGCAATGTATGCAAATTATTATAATGCACATTAAAAGACTGATGAATATGCTGCCTAATGCTGTGTTTGCACCTTTTGGACAGTTTACACAGTATACAGGCTTACTATCTCCCATATGGTGTGTGTTTCTTGCTTAGAATAATTAATTGAAATAGAGTCCAGGCTGAAAGTAAGAGCAGCTGTTAGTATTTGTTAATTATAAGTGTTTAATATCGCTGAGCTGCCAGACCAGGATTCAAAGCCCCAATAAGATGTTATCCCTTCTTGTAATTTAGTTGTTTCCTTTACTTGAGTGAGAAATTGATTTAAAATAACACCTGATGATTCAAACGTAAGATTTGGCCATGATAATTTGAATCCATGCAAATAAGAAGGCTTTACATGTTCCATGATTATGATACTTAACTTACCATTTTGGAAATATCCTGTACCATAACCTGTGACAGGCGGACGGCGGTTGCGGGCCGATGACCTCCCCCTGGTGGGATATGGGTTGTAGAAAACCGAATTTCTGTGGTTCTTTAATGGGTTTCGAGGGTCGTCGTTAGCCATGTTCTCTTCGTTAGCCATGTTCTCTCCGTTAGCATTTGCCTCGTTAGAAGCAGCCTGAAGGGAAGGAGCAGGGGCTTCAGGTACCCTCTCCAGACTGGTTGGATGTGCTGAGATGGATTGATCGGTCTGCGAGTGTTGCCTGGAGACAGCCATCGCCTCTGGCACCGCGCGTAAAGGCTGGTATTGCGCACCGGGGCCCGGATCTCCTCCTCTGGTGTACAGAGCATCCATACGACTTCTCCTCACGGGTAGGTCTCTAAACCTTCCCGGTGCAGAGGCGTTGACGGTATTGGGGTGTACAGGGATTGAGCGCCGCGTGGCCACATAACCTGCAGCTCCGGGAGGGCGCTGATCAGTCCTCACCTGTCTGGACTCAGCCTGTCTGGTTCTGATCGGAGTGGCTCTTCTATGGGCTCCCGGCATTTGGCTCCAGGTGCCATCCCTTCTGCCACTCACATAAACCCTCGACTGGCTTCTGGACCGAACCGGAGCATGGTACTCTGAGCCGGTGCTCATTAAACTATAAACTTGCCCGTTGTTCTCCCACTGGATCCGGTTCCGCCAGGGGCCAACTGTGCGCTGCTGCTGCTGCTGCTGCTGCCCAAACATGAGGGGAAGTTGTCCATGGAAAAAGTATAACAATAAGAGTGACCATTGTGCCATTGCAATTAAACTAGAAAAAACAAGTCACTCCTGTAAGTTAGTGATAAATAAGACAGTGGTGTGAATTGCATGCGCATATGTTGCTTTGTGGAAAGTGGATGAAAAGCAGGAGTGCAGCTCTGACACAGAACACCATATCAGTCCTCAGGGGGAGAGCAGAGGAGGGCTGGAGACTTTCTCCTGCTCACTTATCGAATCCCAGTTTCTTACGCAAAGTCAAACTTTCTAGCAAGAAGATTTAACCCATGCCTCTCCGTGGCTTCGTTCTGTTACACAATACTTACACAAGGACGTTTGCTCAGTAAACTTGACGTACAGGTGTTAACCTATGGTGTTAACTGAAGTCATCTCAATGTTAACGTTCAACCTGGATATTGGCAGGAACCAGTCCGCCCAGTAGAGGAAAATGGAAGCTTATGATCATTTGATTTCACTTAAACATCCCTATACTCTTCACTTCAATACGAAAGAGAAAAACTTATTTGGTATGAATTTAATTATCTATTAGAGTACTTAAATAATTTAAATAAGTGCCACAAGCTCTCAGTTTATACACACACAGTACGTAGTCATGAGATGGTAGGTTTTATTTTTATTTTGTATAAATGTTATTTGTGTGACAACCTATAGAGAGGCTGCACTGGCTTCATGGCCTCGTGCAGGACTTCTCCTCCGCCACGAGGCGGCAGGATGCCTCTGCGTGTCTCCATCCTGCTGAGGAGCAATCGATCATCCAGTATCATCCTGAGAGCCATGGTGCAGAAAACAAAACGCTTTTTATTGTTGAGCTCATCCTTCCTGGATTCATGTTAAGTGTCTAGAATTCTGTAGTTTGGTTTCCAGCTATATTAATTTGTTTTGGTATAAATCCATATTCATCCAAGCAACTTTACTAAAAGTTCAACAAAATGCACAACTATTTTTCCAAAAGGAAAGTACATACATTTTAATACGAAATAGTACTTTTATTAGTGCCTGAGCTCGACAGAGTCAGTGCAAGGACTATTTGGATATTTTACTTTAGTTAAAGTATTAATACCAAAGTTTACAAATGTGAAAACACTGTTAGAATTAAAGGTCCTGAATTTAAAAGCATACTTAAGTAAAGCTAAATAGGTATTAGCGTCAACATATACTTAGTGAAGGTTCTAATATACAATTATATACATATCGGGAGATGTTTATGTCATGTATATATTGCTTGGTATCTTACACTGTAATTATTAAAACAATTGATAATTATATTTAATTAGTTGATGTGTAAGTCTGTAAATAGTAAAACAGTTAATCAAAAAAGCTAAATAGAGTACAAATGACAATCCTTAATGTGGCAGAGTATAAAGTACAGTAGCATGAAAAAAAGGTTGATGATATTCGCTCTTCGTTTTCTGACTCACCCTTACTCACCGCTGGGTCACCAGACCCTCCCTTCACCCACACACTGACCTCCTTCTCCCCTCTCTCTCCAAGTGAGGTTCTTACCCTCATTACCTCTGCCCGTCGTAGGACGGGCAGAGGTAATGAGGGTAAGAACCTCACTTGGAGAGAGAGGGGAGAAGGAGGTCAGTGTGTGGGTGAAGGGAGGGTCTGGTGACCCAGCGGTGAGNTTGGGTCTGGGGGGGTCCGTAAACCAGTCGAGTATCTGGTGTTAGGATTAAGGGTTAGGGTTTAGGTATGTTGTGAATCGAGTGGCCTGTGCTCATCGTCCATAACATACGCCTGCCCATACCATAACCCCACCACCACCATGGGCCACTCGATTCACAACATTACCCTAACCCTAACCCTAATCCTAACCCTCAGACCAGGAGAATTAGCTGTGCTGTTCAAACCAAGGAAATCCTCCATTACCTCCTCAGTGTCCTCTAGTGGTGATGCAGAGGCCTTGCAGACTGTAGTTCTTTATTTATAATACTGTGTGTATTATATTCTTCCAATGAAACTCGACAACTTTTTCTATGTAAATTACACAAACGTATTGTTACAACTTGATGTTAAAATATCTACTCAGTGATTTTTTTTTCCTGGTAAACCTTTAAATGACACAGTACCAGTGCTAGGAACTGTTGACACAGGTCAATTGGGCTCCTCTGTGATTTTTGGCTTCATCCTGGTAAAAACCTCCTAATCCACAGCCTCCTCACCTTTCCCCTCAACTATTTCATGGTCAAACATAAGAATTCCTTCAGGTTTACACTTGTTCTACTCCAGGCTCTTACCCCTGCCTTTGGGACTTCATCAAGAGGTCAGTCCAACTTTTTTATCTTACACAAATGAGTAGTCCAGCTCACTATTCCTTTCTTGAGGTGTCTTTCAAGGGGAACACTCTACCACCATCTGGTGGCAGGACTGTCCACACGCAGGACACATATAATTATTAGTGACCCAGTTTCACATGGGCACTGAATATAAATACATATTCAATATTACTTTATGGTACAGCCCTTTATGAAAAACACACAACATAGAATTGTCCTGCAACTAAAGCATATTATTTTTTGCAAAAAGCTACGGGAGTGTACAGTAGTTCCCCTCATTGACTTGTTAAAAAGATTTGAAAGATCTTCAAATAGTAAAGTACCAAAGACAAGATAAGCCACAATTTAAAGCTAAGTAAGCTTTTATTTTAAAAAACCATGACAAATTATATATTCAATTGAGTTCTTTAAGCAATGTGGTTTTGGTTTTAACCACCCAATGCTGTATTTTCAGCATCTCCCAACAGTACTGGCTCTGTAGGGAAATAAATGTGTTTAGTCACAAGTCTGGTCATGTTGCGTTATTTCAGTGTGCAAAGTAGCGTTATTAATAGAAAACTGCAACAAACCCAAAATGCATTTTATTTCTGCTAAGCAGACAATGGCGGGAGAAGAATAGGAAACTGTCTGCCCCCAGAGGGGGATGAGTGCAATGCCAGAGAGTGATCCCTCTGTGTAACTGACATGGCCCAGAGCTGAGTGCAGCTGTGAAGGGAGAGGGAGGGATGTAAGCGTTACAGCAGAGAGCAACAGAGAAGGAGGGGAATGTATGTGGAGGAGGGGTTTATCAAGAGCGAGAGAGCTTAAAAGTGATGGGGAGAAAAAGCAAGAGAGAGAAACTGCGTGTGTGTGAAGGAGGAAGATGGTGTTGCCAGGGAACAGCAGTGAAGTAGAAACGTCCATCGTTACCAGCTCGCAGGAGGATAGAAACATGTTACATCATGGATGCAAAATGTACTGAACGTGAGGAGAAGGAAAACAGCTGATCCGGACTCCCAGCAGCCCCGGGAGAATCCAAGAGAAGGTAGGCAGGTGTGATTACATAACCACCACAACACATACGGGTGACAGCATCACATCAGGATTAGAGCCTTGGGAGGGGGCATTAGTGTTGGTAGAAGGAGGAGGGGGATTCAGCAGAGACTATCAGAAATGAATGCGAGGAAGAGGAATAGAGAGTGATCATCGTCAGAAGGGCTGAAAGCGAAGGACGAGGATTATCTTTAGTCCGAAAAGCAGCATGGATTCTGACTGAAAAGAGATGAAAACACGGTGTTTGCTGTGTGATGATCCCATTCTGTAAACCGTTCTCCCTACAGGAGGATACGACTTCTCTCTCAGCCTCCATCAAAGGCATCGGTGAACAGCAAGAAACGTCCTGCAGCCCAGATCCTGAGCACGAGTGTCCCACATGCAGATGTAAACAATGATGACCCTCATTCTGCTCAGGCAGATTTAAGGAGGAGGAAGGAAATAAAGAGGAGATTCCGAAAACAGATCAGCCTCTCCTAACGGCAAAGAGGAAGTTATCCTTATCACAGTATGTGAGTACCCTGACTTTAACCTGATGATTGATTTTCACTCAGTGACATTTAATGTATTTTTTCTGCTACTGTTTTTGAGTCAAATTACTGAGATGGTGTTTCAGATATGAAATGGATCACAGTCGTGACAGAAAAGCTTTTCTCCTCCCACAAGAACTTGATGGCCCTATAAAAGTAAATTCTCAATCAGCTTCTTTATCTTGATACCAGCCTAATCTTAACAGATTTATTTTATTTCACAACAGTTTTTATATTTACCTAATATATGTTTGTCTGTGACACCATTCATTTGGAAAAAGGTGGCCTCGTAATTTTTTGTGTACCAATCAGGATTTAATCTGCTCAAACCAATGCCGTTCGGTCCTGATGAAGAAGATCAACTCTATTGTCAGGAGTTCAAATTCTTGTTAAATGATATCTAAATATGTTTTATCTTTGATTTTGGCTGATTGGGTCCTACATTTTAAGTGTATTAAAGACATTCTTATTTGATTTCATTTTAAGCTAAATATTCAGGGATCCTCTTGTCTCTAATTTGTAATCAAACAAGTTGGGAAAGAACTGAACTTTCCTTTTATCAGTGGCTCTACTGATGCCTATCTCCAAACAGTAGGCCATGTAAATGTTATCAGAATGCAGAGGAGGAAGTAATAACGATATATTCTATTCAAGTGAAAGCTCTACTGCTTCACTTACATTGCTCTTACTGTATGTCAAAGTAAGATAGAAAAATATTGACTAAGTACAGCTTCTTTATCTTGAGTGTGTGAGTTTGTTTGGATAGGCACAACGCAGTGAAAAGCTGAACAAGTTATTGTTTAGGCTGCCCTGCCATCTGGACTCAAATCCCTAACAAACACGTGCTACTGCACCATTACTGTGTGTCCATCAATCAGCAGTTCACTGTATGAGCAGCTGAGCCTTTACGAGAGACATCTGCGTGGACAACACACCACACACACTGACCTGCTGTTTCCGTGTGAAATGTGCACTTCTCAGCTCACACCCCTCTTTCAGTCTTTATTTAGCAGGGAAACTAATCATCTCAGACAGCTTTTTTGTTGTTGTGTGAGAACAGAGGAAGTCAGTTGAAAGTGAGATTTAACCAAAAGGATCTTAATAAAAGGGGCTTTCAAGGATTTCCCTATCAAGCTCATATCAAACACTGCAACTTGTTATGGGATAGTACAGTCAGTGTAAACACCTCTGTTGTTTAGATAATCCAGTGACAACACAGCAGCTCCAGCAGCATGTAGCCTGAGGGCCTGAGCCTTTTAGTCCACTCTTTCCAGTATAGGCTGTGATGTGTCTCACTATAGCACATCAGTGCCATCCCAATGGGCAAATGGACTGTGTTAACGTCTGCTGCAGCATGAACTCTGACCGGGACTTTTATGTAGGAAGAACAGTCCTCCCCCATTGGCACATTCTGACACCTGATGTTTACTCATGACTGATCCTTGTATGACATCCTGTGAAATCAGAAACAAACAGTAAAGCTTTACTTCACATACCAAGAAATGGACATGTAGCACTGGAAGGAGGCTTGTCTGCTTTGGTTATGTAAAATATGGAAGTTGAGATGACTACCAACTTGTATGATTCGCTTGTACAGTATCTCCCTGAGGTGCTGTTTGAGCAATGTGGTGTTTTATTTTGGTCTCCATTCCCCCGTGATGTTGGGAAAGGAAACCCACTGGGACTTATTTTAGCCAATGTTGTATTACAATGGCATTATCGTACAATATTTACCCATGAGAGATAGCAACAGTGTTTGAAGTCTCTTGCTTTTTTGGATCTCGCAATTGCTATGTATCATGCTTGTTAGGAAAGGATAACGTTTGTGGTTTTGTAAGGTTGGATTTTGTACACCCATGTTATGTTTTCTAGCTGCAGTCTAGACTACTTGATGATAGCTCCTAAAAGCTACAGTACACTGGTATTGTGAATAGGACTGGCCTAGTGTATTTTTTTGTATTGTAGTGTATTGCTTTGAACCAAAAAAAAACTCAATTATGCCCACAATACAATTATATAGTTTCTTTCATTCAACCCTCCCTGCATGGTCAACATCCAGGTCTTTCCATCTCCACACCTTCAGTTTGTAACTCTGTCTGTCTGTCGCAAGCTAGTCTCAATTATAATTCTCAAACCAAAATTCATAATCCTGCTTAAATCATCAGGGTTGCGTAAAATGGGTGGAGTTCCCCTTTAACACAGCAACATTCTTTAACTCTTGGTTTCCTACTGAATAAGTCTGTTTCATTTGTTTTTCAACCACAGTGAGCTGAAGCCCGTCCTCCTTTGCAGAGGATGGGTACAGCAGAAGCCACTCTACGCATGGACAGCATGGAGGTCAAGGACGAGTGGCAGGATGAAGACTTCCCCAGGTGTGTGTGTGTGTGTGTGTGTGTGTGTGTGTGTGTGTGTGTGTGTGTGTGTGTGTGTGTGTGTGTGTGTGTGTGTGTGTGTGTGTGTGTGTGTGTGTGTGTGTGTGTGTGTGTGTGTGTGTGTGTGTGTGTGTGTGTGTGTGTGTGTGTGTAGGAGCAGTTTGTCTGATTTGTGCACAGGCTTTGACAAACAGGCCCAGCTATGATGCAGAGTTACTGGCGTGTGTTTAATGGTGAAAGGCACCAGGTGTGTTCTTTCCTTGATGTAACCGTTATCTGTTATGTGATTATGATGCGTCAAACAATGGTGACCAGAATTTAAACTAGCACAGAGGGGAAAAAAGGACAAATTAAACACGTCACAGTGTCCAACAATGGAAAAAAAGCCAAGCAAGCACTGTTTAACTGGTAAGCCCCATTTCTACAGCTGAGGAAATGTGGTTATGAAATAGAAGTAGGGGAAAGGACATCCAGTGTATTCACAAGCATATTTGTACATAGTTTATCAGATGATTCGGTCTTTATTTGATAGGTTTCTGTAAGAAGTTGTCTTAGTATTACACAAATAGAATAATATAACAATGGTATCCTGGTAGCTCAGCTTGTGAAAGCTTATACAGTACGATAGTAATGATGTCATTAGAAATGAGAAGAGCAATAATGAGTGTGTATAACAATACATGTGTTGTAGACAGTTTAAACGTAAGAGCAACATTTTACAACGATCTTAAAGGGCTTTTTTCCAATGCAAACTGTTCTACTTCCCACTGTCTTATCCACTCCTGAATGTCTGTTGATGCCGTAAACGTACCTCTACAGAGCTACAACACACAGCGACAACTTAATAACAGCAATTATGCCAAAAGCTCCATCAACTCGCCTGTACTTGTGCTGTTTTAGGGCGTTGCATGCATGTCTGTGTTAATGTCTGTGTCTTTCTCTCTCTGTGTGTCTGTGTGTGTGTCGGTGTGTGTACGAGGGCTATCTACCGTAATCTAGCCCTCTTGTGCCCCAGCTATCTTATTATAATGTCGAAGGGGGAGTTGGTAATTACAGATGTTGCTTTCTCGCACAACACATTGATTCCCGTACACACCATTGTTAATGAACAATAGCGCCACTCCAAAAACAAAAGAGAAGCGGGAGGAATTGCTAGGAAAGATTTCTCATGCTTTATAAATCATTTTAGGTTTTTATTAAACATGTAGCAAGTAATGTAATGTAACTGTTAAATGTTGATGCTTACTGTATAACTAGCAATTAAAAAAAAACATCAGGACAGTTGTTTACTACATAAGAGAAAAACAAAAGGCCAAAGCTCAAATATATTTCATAAATATGTCATTTTATTTGTATTTATAGTGTTTCCATGTCATTGTATTTTTGTTGATTGTTCATACCTTTCCCTGCAGGCCACTCCCAGAGGATGGAGATGGCCTCACTGACAACAGAACCAGTAAGTGGAGTAAATACACATCATTCACTAAACATATATATATTTTGTTAAAGATGTACTGTGTCTAAACTTTCATGGCCCGTCTGTCCAGATCATCCCACCACTCTAAATGTGGGCGAGACCATGGCTCAGCGTAAGCGCCGCACGCTGGCCGCCCCCGACATGAACCTGTCCCTGGATCAGAGCGAGGGCTCCGTGCTCTCTGATGAATTTCTGGAAACACCCGACGACCTGGACATCAACGTAGACGACATGGAGACTCCTGATGAGACGGACTCGCTCGAGTTCATCAACAACGGCAACGAGCTGGAGTGGGAAGGTCGGACAGGAATTATAGAAAATTGACAACTTAACATGATCACTATTGAGGAAGCAAAACATATTTGTGAAGGTCAAGGGATGCATGCTGGCGAAGTAAGGTTAAACAATCAAACCTTTGTCTTCACCTTGTGTCCAGATGACACTCCTGTGGCCACTGCAAAGCGTCTTCCAGGGGAAAGTGAGGAGGAGAGAGACTCATCTGGCCGTCTGTGGCGAACAGTGATCATCGGTGATCAGGAGCAGCGGATTGACATGCAGGTCATCAGACCGTACCTGAGGGTGGTCACACATGGAGGTGAGTTAAATACAGAGTGCTTGAATTATTTTAATAATATCTGAGTGTTTGTTTGAATGTGTGTGCTATTGGTTTTGAAAGAACAATACTAAAAGGACATATTTGGCACCCTTGTTTTTGTATTGTTTAAAGACCTCCATGATAATGTCATACTCTGCCAATACACCAGCCATGATAACGAACGTCTATCTATCCTCTCAGGATATTATGGAGAGGGTCTGAATGCCATCATCGTGTTTGCAGCCTGCAACCTTCCTGACAGCGGCTGTGAGGACTACACGTACATCATGGAGAATCTCTTCCTGTAAGATCCATTCTGGTCTCGTAGGGGACTTCCTCATTAGCATACTGTGTTCTGAGCCTTTTGAAAGCATCGCTCTTTTACTTTATTCTCTTTGTTACTGTATAGTTGATCAAAGGATAGGACTGGAGAACATTTTTCTAGGGAATATGCAAATATTTAAGATCGTTATAAAGATCAGAAGCTAGAAATGAAAGATGAAGACTTGTTTTGGCTTAAAAGAAAATGCTACTTTGTGAAAATTGGACTTATTTCAGGTAAAGTTTTTTCAATTCCAGACGTTAATGCACAGTTTGAGTCAGATCTGAGTGGTTTGCTCTGCCCTCAGGTACGTCGTGAGCAGCCTGGAGCTGCTGGTGGCAGAAGATTACATGATCATTTACCTGAACGGAGCAACTCCTCGCAGGAAGATGCCCGGCATCAGCTGGCTGAAGAGATGCTACCAGATGATTGATAGGAAGTAAGAAAACAAAACTATATTTAAAAAAAACTGAATCCTTGCTTTTTAAAGCACTTCCACATAAAGCATACGACTGGATAAGTGAGAATTATTAGTTATTGAAAACGGACTTTTGAATATAGTTTGCTGTTGTTAAACGCCGCTCCCATATACTTCAATTTATAAACATTTCTAAATGTTTGGATTCTTTATTCACCGTGAAGGCATTGTTTTATAAATGTTCTTCACAAATGTACGGTGACGCAGCTTGATTAAGAGATTGATAAGGGATCATTTTGGGAAAGCTTCATAAAAATGTGAATTTCTCTTTCAGACTGAGAAAGAATCTGAAATGTCTCATCATCGCTCACCCAACGTGGTTCATCCGGACCGTCCTGGCCATCTCCAGACCTTTCATCAGGTGAGGACACAGTCTCTGTGTTTGGTAGTCCATCCATCTTTCCTCTGAGTTATATATCGGCTCTTTTCTAAACAAAAGAAAGAAACACAAAGAAGATAAATTAGAGTCATGACATAATCCATTTGTTTTTCAATTCAAACAATTATAGAACTAAAAGAGTAAGAGCTATGCTTACTCGCCTCGGATGGCATTGACACAAGTAAATATTGAGATTGGATCATTGTGACAGTTATTGCATGTTGTTGATTTTATTTCTGCAGCGTGAAGTTCATGGATAAAATCCGCTACGTTCACACCCTGGAGGAGCTCAGTCAGATCATCCCCATGGAGCACGTGCAGATCCCTGAGTGTGTGCTGCAGTGAGTACTCTGAGCCAGCAAGGGTCACTGCTGACACACTAAACATGGCTGCCACGGGTTGTGTTGTGTCTGCATGCTTTCAGTAATAATACCTACTGCTCACAGAACAGTGATGGACCTACATCTGAGCAAAGCTGTATTGAATTCACTCATATTTAGTTTGTGTAATGCATTTATGTTATTGTTCTTGGATGGTAAATTGGTAGATAAGATATTGCAGAGTAAATGCTGACTTAGTACAGTACACATGTTATGTTGCAAACATCAGGTGTCGACAGGATTTGAGTAAAAACTCATATTGTTGTTTTTAAACAAACTATAGGTGTGTTAACTTTAGTTTAATCGGAGGCTTTGCAATACAGTGCAAAGCTAAACAAAGTCAACTTGTGATTTTCAAAAGCACACTGCTATGGAATTTTAGCTTCTTAGCATGTTGACATTTCTATTCTGATTTCTCAAAGGTATGATGATGAGAAGTTACGATCACAAAGTGAAAGGTGAGTATTACATTGTCACGTGATTCTGTTAAAAAGAGTTTGGATGCATTTCTTATTTTTCCTGTATATAAGTAGTATCACTAATAATTGCCTGTCTTACTTACAGACTTGAGCAAGAGCAGCAGCCGACAAAACCAACACTAGGTAAAGAAAGGTGACCTCATCTCGCAGTACATACTGTGCAGTGCAGTGCCATATGGAAACTGATAAAGTGAACATGTTTTACTTCTGTGTTCATTTATTATTGTATGTATCATGTCACCTACATAAATTGCAACTTTATTTTAGTAAGATAAGGTCCTAGAATGAGAAAGCTACCATCATGCGAAAATACGATGTATAAGCCTACAAAATCAAACTGTGTTTATTCACTTCCTCGAAACACAGATTGGCAACAGAAAAGCAACCTAATATGGGCTGGATCACCGAAATATATATAAAGGTACTCATGGCTTTGCTTTAATCTGTTATTTCCAGGCCAAAGTCAATGATAGCCGAGGTTGGCCGTGACATCTGACATTAAGGTAAGCGCTCGTTGACATACTGTAACTGCCTTTCCAACCTGCTCCAGCCAGGCTGGTTTGTAATGTCAGCCCGCTGTAACTAATCTCTGGGAAATGTTCTCGCACACACGCATGCTTATGAGCCTATAAGAGACATGATATAGTAAATCACAGAAAAGCTGTGTGGAGTTTTGGTTCACTGAATAAAGGTCTTAAGGTTCGGCTGTCAGATCGTACCGAGTCAAGAGAGCCCACCAGCAGAAATTATTAGATTACTAAAACCCTCTCTTCAAAAGATGAACAGCTTATTTAATTTTTCAGTCACGTATAAAACAAGATTTACGTTTTTTTAGTCGAACAGCATTGTCAATTACATTATTTGTGATTTTGCACTGTTGGTCATGTTGGTAAAAAAGGGCATTTTTGACTGTTTCTTTGAGTTATCTGGATTGTTTGCAGTGTTGTGTGTGCAAACAGAAAATAGATGGCTAGCTCCAGGAGGAAGCTGAAGCATGCACATGTTTCTTGCGCAAGGATCCCCTTCATGTTTTGAAAATGCTAAACGGTATTGCTTTCACATAAATGACCATTTGTAATAATAAAATAAACATCCATGTCCTTCTCCGAGAGCACTAGACCAGAATAATAATGCTGTTTAATTAATGTTGATCATCAAGTGCAGATAATTCTTCTGCCAAGTCATCTTTAGTTCTATAAATTGAGACTTCTAGTGAATCCAAGAAGTGTTAGGTGATCCTCTAACATCATATTCCCCTTCGTACCCGTGTTACGTAAAGCACAGCTGCTGATCTCTTTAAGCATGCACACAACCAATCAATCCTATTTTTAATGGCTTGTACAACAGGTCCGGCAAATTGATCTTCAGCGCACTGCCTGTCCTGAAATTGGGGGAAATACCTGTCGCAGCAGGTTCTGGGTGGGTTAGGCTGGGTGTTGGGGGTTATTTTAGAACCCCCCCCACCCCCTGCTGTGCTGTCCTGCAGACTGTCCACACAGCCTTTCCATATATCAAAGCAGCTATCAGACATGGGACTGGCTGATATCTCAGGAATGGACACCATCTCCAAACTAAATACCAGGGGAGGAAGCAGAGGAAAAATATATAGGCAACATGTCAAGACTGATTTAGTTTAGATGTAGTGCATGCTTACTGACACACTGCCACAACAAGGATTGTATAGGAAATGTTTTATTAAGAGATACATAAATGTCAATAGATGTCTTTGAGACTGTTGGGTTATGGAAGAAGCAAAATAATGAAATTGTGTTTATTTTTATTACAGAGCTTTAAAAGGAAGAACCAATGGGGGACATTCACTCATAACATGGGAGCACGCCCATACCAATGTTTTTAAATCTCCTGACTGGATTCATTAGATACAAGACAATCATTTCTCAAACTATTATTTTCCATGACATGCTTCCTTCTAACTTAAAACGAATTTACTCCAAAGCATAACAAGCTAAATCAAAAAAGGCATCTTCTCCCTGCATGTCAAGTGGAGCTTAATTCAAAGCATGAATTCAACTTTATAAATGAAAAATTACTCAAGCATCTTCCGACAAGGCATGAAATATAGTTTCTAAGTGTAAATACTTGTGTATATATTTTTGAGAAAGGTGCTTGCACAGATGTGCACACATGTTTTGTTTATTGATATGAGTGGAATGGGTATTGTTTGGTTCAATGGCCGTTAATTGGAAAATAATGTGCAATGCTGTTGTTCTTCTCAGACCTCCAGTACTCTAGATGTTACTGATGCAAACATGTGTTACAGTCTTCAGGTTTCCCAGAGTTTGATATGCAGGTGGCATGCTTGTTTATTTCCTTCTGTCTCATTTGTTTCTGTCAGTTTTAAAGTCACTCGCCATTATGTTTCAAAGATACTTTTACCAAATGGAAAATATACATTGTTACAGATAAAAAAAGATATATTTAAAAGAGAGATAGTTTCATTAAAAAAGTGTTATTTATGAAAATGTGCCATTTACTGTTTGTAAAAAAATAAATGAATGAACTAAAAAAAGCTTTTTTATTCATGCTATACCTCTTAAACTTAACCTTGACTTCTGATCTTTTTATTGCCTCTAAATATATTTCAGGTTGACTCAGACTGACAGGCAGTCATGAGGGTCTCAATGTTCTTTGTGTGACCTGACAGTCCTTTGTTGCTCTGCTTAGGGGTCATTCGGGCAATCTGAGGTGACCCTTCGTTACTAGTAAGGTATTATAACAATACATAATCCCTTATAAACAATATGATATAAACAAATTCAGATATTAAAACAATGAACAATTCTTTACATAACATTTGTTTGTTTGCTAAATTAGCAATGTCAATAATTTGACAGCATCTCTGTGGGCATACTCTTAGAAAGTTATTTTAAACTGAATAGGGAATATTGTGTGTCTTCCGGGTAATAAGGGGAAAGTATGCAGCACATGCTTCACGGTTCTGGTTCGTGCCCTACAGAATGTTACAGTCTGAACGGGACACTTTTATAATTCCAAATTCCCAGAAATCATTTTCCAAGAATATAAAATGTTCAGTTCACGAACATGACCCAACAAAACCACATCAAGGCTGAAATCACTTTGATATGAGAGAAATATTATGGTCACAAGGTGTCAACAGACCCTCCCTGTGAGTGTCATGGCGGTGAAACGTGAACTCTGAACATGAAACCATGTGCTCTGTTATCTGGGACTCAAAGTTCACCTCTCACACACTTATTACTGAGATAAGAGTTTAAAAACATTATTGCACAGACACAATAGTGACACGAGATTGCACACAGCCGGAGGTGTGCAAAGGGATTATAAGACGGATCTGTTTTATCAGACTGGACTCGAGACATTAATTTGAGGACATTAACTCCAGACACTAACTCGAGACACTGTGGTCACATGGCGGTCGGCCATGCACTCCAGCTGGTTGCATCATAAGTATGCGTGACGCTGCAGGCAGACACACAATAGCCGACTAAATATAGCTCTGGTGGTTTTCAGCCTACCGGTGCTGTCAAAGCATGGAAAACCTTCCTCTAAAAAACACAAATAACAAGGTTTCTCTCTTAGCTGTCATACAGATGTCTCAGTGAGAGGGTTTTACTTTTATACTCTGACATATAACAGTGAATTGTATTGGATGTAGAATCTGTGAACTTATTTGCTTACAAACAGTACAAATCACTTGAGGGGATGCTTCTACTTTTACACTTGTTGTATCCTAGAAACAGTCAGTCATGTCTTTACTTGACATTTTTAGTTTGATATGAATAATATCCATCACATGAACACAGGCTTTATTTTTCAAATACTGCCCTCAATATATTTTGAAACAGTGACAAATTAAGAAGTGAGACTATAGTTCTGGTGTCGCCCTAAATTAATGGTGACAACTTTTAAGCAAACTTTATTCTATTTTCAACGGAGATGTTTGCATTACTTTATATTTAAAGTCTTGGAATTGATATTGAGTGATTAGTTTAGTTTAAAAGTCAAATGTATCTCAAATAAATTAATACTTGACAAGCTCTAAACTATCAATCACCGATAGCTTTTGGTCTCAGAGTCCACATGTGGCTCTTTCCAAAAAGACAGAAATATTTGTGCGTGTCTTTACTGTGTATCTATATGTTCTCCGACCCCTGCAGCAGGTGGAATATTTGGGATCTACTTTCATGCAACTGTGAGGGTCCCAATGTAACCCCCCCTGGTGCTGCATGGCTGCTTATAGGCTGCAGGAAAAGGAGGTCTATTGGTCAGGGAGGCTGTGACGCTGCAGCTGAATCCTTTATATGTCCGGCAGGGAGATTGTCTATCAATGAAGTAGTAAAAGGGGGGAACGTCTGTGACCGAGAAGGAAAAGGTTTTCACAAGAAGCTTTTTAGTCTGTTTGCTTTGGGTGGGTTCCCTTCTTTTATTTACTGAATTCCAGAGGTGACCAATAAACAAACAAAGCTAAAATGAAGTTCATCATCGGCATTGGAGGGTAAGTCTTCATTCATTTATTTACCTACTACTCCTTGTCTATTGTTGAAACTTAGAAGATAACTCACATCTGTGTTTAATCCAATTATTTTACATTTTCAGAGTGACCAACGGTGGCAAGACCACTTTAACAAATAGACTACTAAAGACATTACCCAACTGTTGTGTGGTGCACCAGGATGACTTTTTCAAGGTAAGCCGAATTAAACTCCTTTAAGTCATTTTGTGTTAAATGTAAAGCTAAAGCAACTATTGTAATATTGTTGAGTTAATGCAATAATTACGTGTGATGGATTGAATTTGTCATTTTACCCTGAGTTTATTTTATGCTCAGAAAAAAACAAAAAAACTCCAATGTGACTTACAGTAGTCCTGTCATCACAATAGCCTGGTGTTACATCTGGCTGATTGTCTCCTGGACAGCCAATGAAAGGGCTGAGCGTCCCCACTTAAAGTCAGACTTTGTCCAACCAACTTTTTGCATAATTATTAAACTCAAGATTTTAAATTAACCCCATATATATTTCCGTGCTACATTCAGGACCCCTAAAGGCTGATTGACCATCAATCACCAATTTCATATAACATTTTACAAGAGAATTAATGGCATGCTCCCGCTTTCATGTAATTCTTCTATAGCAATACATAAAAATCGCACATTTTAAATCCAAAAACGCCTTCAGATTTATTCTTATAAGTAAAATAGTCTGCAACACTTCGCTTAAGTAGCTAGCTAACAACATTGTAAATGTAAGGTCACAGCAAGCGTTTCGACCCTTCTGCAAAGTTTTAAAAGATTTTAAGAATGCTGTGTCCTAAGGTATTGAAACCAACATATTGCAAACGCAACACTGAAAACTATTTTCAACCGCACCAAAAATGGTCCCTTAGTGCTACTTTTGGTGGAGACGAGTCCTTGCCCTGTCCTGTCCAGGTGTGATCAGCTCCGACTGCTTACTAGGTTGCAGCAATGTTTTATTGGTGACTGTTATTTCAGAAACCCGATCAAATAGAAGTCGGCGACGACGGCTTTAGACAGTGGGATGGTAAGAACGGATTTTGCGTAGGAAAACCATGCAGTAATGTACTTTTTCTTTCCTGCACATTTCTTACAATTTGGTAACCGTAAACTTTGTGAATGCCTCAAACATTCACTATCTTTGACCGATGTGTGTTACAGCACATTGGTGAAGAGCGTAGTTTCCTTGTGTGGTGAAGCCTGTTCTTTTCTCTCCTCTCTTTGTTCAGTGATCAACGCCATCGACATGGAGGCTATGGTTAGCACCGTGAAAGGCTGGCAGGAAAACCCTGTCAAGTTTGCCCTCTCCCACGGCGTCAGCATGTCACCTGAATCCACCTCAGAGGAGGGGATCCATATCCTCATTGTGGAGGGGTTCCTCATCTACAACTACAAGTGAGTTGCAAGCCATCTTAATCAGTTTTCCACTCATGTAACCTACAGACGTCTTGACCTTGATTAGCTGTTCACTAACCTGAGCCTCGCTTCCCCCTCAGGCCTCTAATTGACGTCTACGACAAATGTTTCTACATTTCCATTCCTTATGAGGAGTGCAAAAAGAGGAGAAGGTAACACGTCAACACCGCAACGTTGACAGACTCTACTTGAATATTGGACAGGCTATAAAATGACTTGATTGGTTATCTATCTGCAGTACAAGGACATACACCCTCCCCGACCCCCCCGGCCTGTTCGACGGCCATGTCTGGCCCATGTACTTGAGACACAGGAAAGAAATGGAGGACAACTGCGAAAGAATAGGTATGTCGAAACTGAAATCTGAAATAACAAATCAACGCCCTTTAATGTTCCTACTTTGCTTGTACTCCATATTGACGACCCTAATGACAAAATAGCTTCTGCTACCTTTTGACAAAAAAATCATTTCTAATGTATATTTTTCTGTACAGCGTATCTCGATGGAATGACATCAAAGGACGATATCTACAACAAAGTATATGAAAGTTTTCAGAACGGCGTGCTGAACAACTTATAGGTACATTTAAAATATAATCTTTAATATGTTCACCAACAGTGTGACAGTGACAGTGTTATTAACCCTCTCCTTTCT
This sequence comes from Notothenia coriiceps, assembly GCF_000735185.1. Lineage (NCBI taxonomy): Eukaryota > Metazoa > Chordata > Actinopteri > Perciformes > Nototheniidae > Notothenia > Notothenia coriiceps. The sequence continues at coordinate 435,262 of NW_011334161.1, forward strand.
CTCTCTCTCTCTCTACAGCAGGACGAGGATAACAGTGGAGCTGTGTATAGACTTGTAAATATAACTTTGAGCACATGTGTAACAGCAGTGTGTAGTTCTAGCCTGATTTGTAAATAGTTAATCCTGTTATTAAGCACCATGTTTTTATGGTCCTGTGTAATTTTTTTTTAAAGATAAGCCACATCTGGACGGCCCAGTGTTTAACATCTGGGACGGATCACAACACTGATCTGTATGTGAATCTATAAAATACCCACTGGGAGGAAGGATTTGTGTCTCGTAACTGAATGAAACGACTGAATCCGATTTGTGTTTCCTGTTTTCATTTCAAATGCACAAACACACACACACACACACACACACACACATTGGCCAGATGTGTGTAAATTACTGTTCATGGTCATTTGAAAACAAAGGCCGTTGTTGGACACACACACAGACACACCGAACATACACACACACACACACACACACACACACACACACACACACACGCGAGTCACAGACCTTACATCAAAAACATGTGTGTGATAATGATTGAAAACATCCTGTGGCTCATAAATCACACCTTATCACCCAGATTAGATTAGATTAGAGTTGCATTAAAATTGTACTGCTAACCGAATCACACAGATTGTATTCCTGAAACACACAATGGCTGAGCTATTGCAGTGTACAGGAAGGAGGAACAATTTACAAATATTGGTTAACTTATTTAATCTCTTCTTTTTAGACAGATAAATATATACATATGTGAAAAGGCTATTTGAGCAATTATGACTGAACCAAAAACTAAACAACCAGGAGCTTTTTGAGTAGTCAAACCCCCTGACACAAGCAACACAAATTAGTGTTTTATTCGCCTATATTTATCAAAGGTGTTACATTTTAGTTATCCACTAAATTGCCTTGAGATGGATTTATAATGCCACACCCTTCCCATGCATGAGGGCATTTTTTTCTCTTTTAAGTGGCATCAATTACTTTGATAATATTATTGTTTTACCAATGTTGAATTGGAAAGTGACATATTTGAACGTTACTGGGGGAGTTTTGTGGCTAACGTATACATTTCTCCCACCATTTCTAGACTAAAAACTATCATTGAATCATGGCGTAATGTAAAAGGTTAAAGAACATGTAAACTGATCACCTCCATAGCACAAAATGAAAATATCTGATTATATTTCTGTAAACCTTGTTAGGGGAATTCTCTTTTCACATCACAGAAAGGTCAGAGCCACAGAGTGCTTTGATAAAGCTTCCCTTCTGTGTTAACATCACATCCATTAACATGAAGTAACCTTTCTCTTTTCTAGCCTGTAGCGTCTCATAATAGAAAGAAATATTTTGGTTTTGTCTGCTTAGTAAATGTTATTTTTTGGATTACTGGCCTCAACTTAAAGGTGGGGTAGGTAATTTTGGAGAAACCAGCTCGAGTGCGCTAAAATTTGAAAGTACACAACCGAAAAAAATCTGCCATTTCCTTACAGAGCCCCTCCTCCAACACACACGAACGCGCACATGACCAATGAGGGCACGAGATAAGTTTGTGCACAGATGGAAGGCTGACAGTAAGGTAGGCCATGCCCGGCTAAAATGATTGGTCGTGCTTTTTACAGTAGGGGAGAAGGGGGTAAATTGAGCCAGTGGGTAAATTGAACCACCCCCTGTAACCAGGCAACGCCTTATAGTTGTAATCACGTGACCAGAAATTATGCAAGCTCCACCCATTTCTCATTGTCTGTGAAATAGAGATACTCATTGTGGTCTGGTAAGTAAACATTTTTACAAAAAAAAGTTTTTTGCTTGTCAAAGTAAATTGTCTAGATGTCAGCTATATCAGCTGTCATGTCAAAAAAAAAGTATCCAGGTTTAAACATATATTGTATATGTTGATGTGTTGGCAGCGTATCTAGTATTGAAAAACTAAGCTTGTATTTGGTTTGTTATTTATTGTTTATAGTTATCTTTAAGATTTGTTGTAGGTATGGCCAGGTTTGAACAGGTATGCCCAGGTTTAAACAGTGGTTCAATTTACCCCCTGACATGGATCAACTTACCCCTACACTGGGGCAAGTTGAGCCACAAGACTTATTTTTTTTAAGAAGTAATATTTTCACTGCCCTTGATCAAATATGAATTATTATCATTGCCATTGATAGGAGACATCCTGAGTTATAGGTGTGTGTTTTCATTTTTACTATGTGTCATTTCTCCTTGCTTAGAGGACAGCATAACTAAAAAATGGCTCAACTTACCCCACTCTCCCCTACTACGGCTTCCACAGATGAACATTTTTTATGTATTTATTGTCAAAGCATTTCATGTATTCATTGCTATGGGGATGTTAAGAGCATTCCATGGAATATAACAAAAAGTGTTTCTGAAATAAATTACATACCCCACCTTTAATCAACACATGGGGTGAAAGTGCTTTTGCTTTTGCCGCAAATGTCCAAACATCTCTGAAAGATAAAATGTTCTTTCTAAAGTCACACACATCGCTCTTACCCTCAGCCAACACTGTCTGCACAGAAATGAGGGGAGACACGGCCGTAAATTCTCCCTTTTATTGATACTTTAATATCAAAAGCCAGTTAATGATAGGGTCACCTTGAGGGTTATCTGTCATATCTGCGGCTTGAGTCATAAGACAATGACTGGCAGTGACGACCAAGGCAACAAGGGATTTAAAGTCAGAGCGTGTATAAATCTTTAGTGTAATTTAGGCTTTTCCAGAATCTGTCTTTCTTGTGAGCGAAAACACTGCACAGTGCTCTAGTAGAGCCTCAGAGGGTGTGTTCGGGGTCTTGTGATACGTTTCTGGGAGTCTTTACATGCCAGCAGTGGGCCTGGAGCAGATCTGCTCCGTCGGTTTATATTTAGGCTTAGCGTCTGTGGTGTCAGGGGAATATTTTTAATGAGTGTACAGCCAATTGCAGTTTGCCACACACTCACCCCACATTTCACCGCCTGCTCTGACTCAGGGGCCGGGCCCCGGTAACATGAGAACCTCATGCTCCCACGTCACCTGACGCCATGGCAACCTCGAAAGTACAGCCGTGGCGTCCATATTTAGGCGGCAAGGCCGCAGACACAGGAGATGAGCGGCTGTCACATGCTGTGCAGAGACCCTGTGTGAGTAAGTGAGGACCCCGAGGCATGTGAACAGTTGTGGTAATGCCACTCAAGGAATGACAGGAATATTTATGGCTGCCTCGCTGTGACTAAACATGTGAACAACTGAAATCCCCCTTGCACATATAAGCCCTATATAAACATTACTTAAATGTTTTACACACTCTAATGTAGCTGTTAGCAGGTGTGTAGTCATGTTCTGGTTATTAACTGTATTTTACATCAATAATCTTAATTTTTCATTCAAGGAACATTTAATATTGTGCATTATTTATTTATTTTTTGGCAAAATGTTTTTTATTAAGCCTACTCTTCTCCCCCTACGCTTTTCACCTACATTTCTCACCATACACACTCTATATATACTTCATGGCTGCCCATAGGAAGATTTGTTGACAAATACTGTAAACACTTATAGCCGCTTGCTACCACATTAAAGTGTGTTATGACCCATCTAAGTTTATATACTGCTTATGTTAGGTAGAGATACAGTGACAGGTGGGCCCCATGTTCCTTATTGAGTCATTTTTTAAAAGGTCACAAAGTTGTGATTATGTAACTGGCTCTCGGTCCTGATCGGTCTGCACTGACCTAAAACCCACACCAGAGAAATAAATGACATGCATGCTGCCAGCAGAGGAGGGAGTAAACAACAAGCAAAAGCTCAACTACAGACTTGAAAAACATTTTCTTTTGCACTGGAAGAAGAAAAACGCCCCGATATTCAAATCTGAGGTAGTCAACTCACCTTGAAAATGTGAAGTTTAGCTAAGAGATATACTTCCACTTTTATGTGGAGTCCAAAATTTTGCTCAATAGAAGTCAATAGTTTGCTCCATTTTTTTTTTGCCAATAATAACTCGCTTAGTGAACGTTGCAACAAATCCTCAGGACGCCCTTATTCGCTGTTGAATTATTTTAACTAAATCTCACAAATATTAATCTTTAGGAACTACAACTAGTTTTATTGGGTTTCTGCCAATTGAAAAAAGTATTTAAGATAAGTCTGACCTAATATAAAAAATATATATATATACATACATGTATATATATATATTTTTTGTTGGATTGACTGTGGATTGGACCAAGTAATACAAACTAAACATATAGTTTATCCTGTCCACATCTAAAAGAAAAATACATACAAACATTGACTCTTTGTCTTCCTTTTCTGTGTCTGCACAGATATTTGGTTACAAACACATTTGTAAAAAGTGTTGAAACAGAAGTATCCTGCAGTCATGCACAGTAAAGCTTAAGGGGCAAGATGACCTCTTAACATCAGGAGGTATTAACACGTCAATCTGGGTAAAGGGTCTAATGGCGGGACGGTTTTTAATAGCTCACACATAAAACATCAGTTTGTCACGTGTAGATCAACCAAAACGTGAAGACAGATAGAGCAGCGTAAGGTTTAGAGCTGAAACGTGAGGAGAGCTGACCGCGCTGATTTAGGTGAAGGTTAATTAACTTTAAGCAACATGCGTGTGACAAGAAACCTGATGATCGACAGTCGTCAAATAACAGATCATTCATAATTTATTAGACACTTCTATTTTAACTCGGGTTAGAAAGAAACAAACAAAGAAAACACTAAATCTGTTTTATTTAAAAACTCACTTTCAGGAGTAGCTACCACAAAGGGACAACAGTATAATAATGTTCATGTTTTTTCACACATTTGTTCAGCATCTCACCTGCATTGTCTCCCCATGATCTGTGGTAAACCCTCAGGCTTTATCATTTAGTTGTAAACTCCTCAGACTGGCAGTGTGAGGCCTTCAGGGGAAGTAAACAGTTGTATTCCTTGTGTGGATGTTTTCTCGTGGTAAAACCATTTTAAGACCATCATCTTCGTTTAATCTCACAAGAAGCAAAGCTGTGAGCCCTGGATACCTAGATTCATGGGATAAGATATATTCAAAGCGTAAAAATAATTAGTGTCTCGCTCTGGGAAAGATCTGCTGCTGCTGCTGCTGCTGTCTCCCATGAAAACAACCAAAAACTTTATTTTATGTACAAGCAACCCTATAGTTCACAGTAAAGATTAGTTTTTTGTGGCAACATTTGTTGTGATTTGTTTACTTTCAGACACACAAGAAAGACTAAATTTAACGTTAATACTTACTGGCTAAACTTTGTGGGTTACATGTCCTGCTCGGGAAGTCTTGTGCCAAACCAGTGCCGAGGATCTGTGGCTCTTATAAATCTGGAGTGCTGCACTTTGGAGCAGGCAGGGGGAGGTGTCTTTGACTAAGAATAGAAAAGCATGCAGGCTCAACGTCCTGATGCCCTATTTGGATGAGGAAACACACACCACGGCACAGCAGGAGAGAGGTGACACACACTGAGCTCTGCCTGACTCTGTGTGTCCCATCCGTGACCCATATCAAACTATCTGAGTTTATTACCTGAAAACTGAATCATAGTGACATCTCAATTTTGAAGCCACGTGGAAAAACATTGAGTTTAATAGGTAGTTTTTGCACTCAATGGCCCAGTACATACAACATGCTGCCCCTTTTAACACATCCAGTTACTTTGACTTCACTGGGATATTTTTATTTCATTACATTACATTGCATTTAGCTGACGCTTTTATCCAAAGCGACTTACAATAAGTGCACTCGACCAGGAAGATACAACCTAGAAGAAAACAGAATCATATAAGTACATCAGGTTTCATAGAGCCAAACATTTCAAGTGCTACTCAACTGGCTTTAGATAAGCCAGTCCTTTATTAGCATATAAGGGCTTTGTTAGTAATTCTATCGCTCGAAGTGGAGTCGAAAGAGATGAGTTTTCAGTCTGCGCCGGAAGATGTGTAAGCTTTCTGCTGTCCTGATTTCAATGGGGAGCTCATTCCACCATTTTGAAGCCAGGATAGCAAACCCACAAGTTTTTGCTGATGGGAACTTGGGTCCCCCTCGCAGTGCGGGTGCAGCGAGCTGTTTGGCCGATGCAGAGCGGAGTGCACATGCTGGGGTGTACCGTGTACGGTTTAACCATGTCCTGGATGTAGGAAGGGCCAGATCCATTCGCAGCATGGTACGCAAGTACCAGTGTCTTGAAGTGGATTCTAGCAGTTACTGGAAGCCAGTGAAGTGAGCGGAGGAGCGGCGTGGTGTGGGAGAAATTTGGAAGGTTGAAGACCAGACGAGCTGCTGCATTCTGGATGAGCTGCAGAGGTCGGATGGCACATGCATGTAGACCAGCCAGGAGGGAGTTGCAGTAGTCTAGGCGTGAGATGACGAGAGCCTGGACCAGAACCTGCGCTGTTTTCTGGGTCAGCTGGGGACGTATCCTCCTGATGTTGTAAAGAGTGTATCTGCAGCAGCGGGTTGTAGCAGCGATGTTTGCAGTGAAGGACAGTTTGTTATCTAGGGTCACACCCAGATTCCTTGCAGTCTAAGTCGGGGAAACAACAGAGGTGCCGATGTTGATTGTTAGGTCAAGAGTGGGACAATCTTTTCCCGGAAGGAAAAGCAGTTCAGTCTTGTCAAGGTTGAGCTTGAGGTGATGAGCAGACATCCACTGAGAGATGTCAGGTAGACAAGCAGAGATGCGTGCGACGACCTGGGTCTCTGAGCGGGGAAAGGACAGAATTAGTTGGGTGTCATCAACGTAGCAGTGCCAACTCCTCTGACATAATCTGGTGTATTGGGATATACAGTATATTTATGTGTCTACCAGAACTGCTATGGGTTGATGTGTGGTTGTAGTATCTGGGTTAGCTCAGTGTGCAGCAACGGATATCTAGAAGCTGTAGCTAGCGTAGCCAGAAAGGGAGAGCTCAGTCCTGTAGAATGAATAGCTGACTGCAGTTCCACAGGTAAGCCACTGAATGTCGTAGATGTTAATTTATCTCAGTGTATCATGTGGGATGACGAGAGCAGACGGTTTTATTCACGATTTAGGAGATAAATGAGACAACAGTGTGAATTGTTTATAGGACAGATAAAACAAGTAAATACACATGATTATACAGGTGAGTGGATAGTAAAATATCCATAAAGAAAAATAAAATACTAGTATCACAGTACTGTTTCATTATGTATGTGAGCGTCATAGGATCTCTTAATGTTGTTCAAAATGCCAAGATTGATGCATTTTAACTAAAAAATCTTCCCGCTGGACTTTGCCAGCAGCGGCGGGTCATTGTTCACCCGCCAGCCGTGAACAGGAGCCAGGCTACCGTCAGCCAGGTGCACCACCAACAGCCAATGGGGTGGCTTACCCTTTGTCCATTTCAGTAGACTACAACAGGACGCAGGGCAAGGAGTCCGGCTAATCGGTAACCCGGCCGACATCAGCTGGCCCCAGAAAACACGTGCATTAAAAGCAGAAAAAATGACGGATAGCGGACGAAGTCCGTCCGACATGCCTCGTGGATGTGGCGTGTTTTAGAGCAACTAAATATGGTGAGCAAACGCATACTGCCTTTTCGGACTGAAGTTAGTAACTCTGCAGCTGGTGCTCCCCTACAAAACAGCATCTTGAAATCGTATGCCCGGCTCCCTCTGAAGTTGTTATTGTATATTTCAGGCACAATGGTTTCCAATACTCAAAAACCTCAAAAGTTATAAAGTATGATTCAACCCAATACAGTTACACTACTCAATAAAGCTCTTAGTATTGTTTAAATCAAAAGTTGATATAAACCCTTAGTCTCAGTACAGTTAGATTCAGATATTTAACGGTTTCAGCTCAGAATTTACTTGTCCCATAAAGATTTTCTGCTTCCTGACAATTTTTTATTTTGTAGCGTTATTGAAGTATATTTATACAATTCACATATTCTTTCTCAGTTCAGTATCATAACTACTGTGCTTTTTTATATAAGAGTACACACTCACTGGATAACATGAGAAGTGTAAAAATTTCAGTAATATATATACTCTCTACAATTCTCTTAGAAGTCCATCCCCAGTTGTTATTCTGTCAAAATCGGAGTTGCAACTTCTGTTCTGAAATTCTTTCTTTAAAGTCTGAAGCAGGCAGATGTTGTTATTTTAATCTTTTTTTTGTTTAGTGAATTGTTGACAACTTCACACTGATGTATATATTATGTTTGTCCTAAAAGTCTTCTGCCCTATTTGGTGGAAATATATATGTAGAAACTCCTTTCCCTGTGTAGGTATCGCCATACATGGGTAATCCTGTTTTTACTAAAAGCTATTTCGGAAAGAAAAGGGAAATTCCACAGCATTCTCTCAATGTTGTATTATGTGTGATTTGATCACCTTTTAAACAACTCACTTGTTGTCTGTAAACCGTCAACTCACTAAGAATTGTATCAGAAAAGACAGGGTGTATTTTTTCCTCTCCCCAAACCTTATTCCCTTGTTTCTGAACTTTTATGAGCTATGTCATCTAAAATTTGGTATAATATTTTTTATAACTTATTATTATATAACCCTGGAATGAAGAGTATGTTTTATGTTCATGGAACGTTGGATCTTTAAGATTATCAGAGTCATATTCATAAGCTGATGCTAAATAGCTATCTCGGTTAGCATGTGTCACCGAACTGCCCCTGGAGAAACTCACATGGAAATCTACTTTTTATGTACTCAGTGTTTTTACCTTTAATCACCGGTGTCCGTTTGCTTTGGAGATTTGATTGTGATTGGTGGTGCTTGTTACATGCAGAGCCTGCAGTCACATGTACATCTTATCATTTTACTTGTTATCGTACATATTTAATCCAATATTGCTGATGTTGCATGTTAACAATATCTCAAATACTGTTGAGGTCTCAAATCCCCACAGGAGTCTCAATTTGGGTGGTTGATAAAGTGTCTTGCTTCCTAGTTTGCACTCGAACGACACTGATTGTGTCAGTTTGTGGGGTATTGAACCTGTGCTCTCCTTGGATGTCTCCGTAAAACATCCAACGCCTATCCACTCATGCGCCCCACATGCCTTTCACTCTCACTCAAAAGTAATCTCCTTCTAGGCATGACTAGTATTTTACGATCCGGCCGCAAGTTTTCCTTTGAGCAAGCTCAGCAATTAATATATGCTGTGAATACATGACGTATATTTTTTTTAATATTTTTCTTACTTTTTGTTGGTTTGTAGTTTAATTTGCTCAATATATTAATATCTGCTATAAAAATATTTTCATTTTTTTTAATATACTGTACGTTCTCCACGCGAATTCGTGTAGATATCGTCTCGCAATGTTGGTCATAGTTCCGCGATTAATCGGTCTAATCGACCACAGTATATATCTGTGCAGCTTCGCGTCTACCAAGAATCTACCTTCCAGATGTGATATAGTTGTGTTGTGTGGTATTGGGTACATTGCTGAGTAAGTGTTAGTTCATGTTGTTTATTGAAATCGAAAAGCCATTACATTTAATAATGGCTTTGGCCTA
>NW_011334161.1:444850-447342 GCF_000735185.1 Notothenia coriiceps
AACCTTCCTAACCAAGTGAAATGACCCGGAAGTACGTCAGTGGCAGCCATGTTAAGTGCCGTTCCAATTCTCCAAATGAAAGGAAAGGAGGTTTCAAACTTCCTTTATAACCTCCTTTAGTTTAGGAACCACTGGACCTCCCTTACCGAAAGGAGAGGAGAAAATGCTGCCCCACTATGCCTTGCAGCCGCAGCATTTGCGTCACACAACAGTCGGCCGTTCACGGAAACAAACGATTATGACGGAGAAATTATATCATGAAAGTTACGGTGCTTATTAAGCATTTTAAAACGTATGTGGTAAGTTGCCATGCTTTGTTCTGAACGTTCATCAGTATTATAATCAAAAAGAGAAATATGAACGTTAGTTTTTACTGAAATGATCAAATAAAGTCAACATTTCACTGTGTTTACTGAGCAGTGTGGGGTTTGTTCAACTTTTAAAAGATGTTTGCATGGTGATATGATAGGTGTTAAGGACTAACGTTTATAATAAATACATTTGTATTGATTTTAAGATATTTTCATACAATCATACGTATTGGGATCATTTGTATTAATGTGGACCGAAGGGAGAGGGTGACTGACGAGCATACATTTCACTTTCCTTTTTTATTTCAATTACAACTTTGGTCATGAAGAATATTTTTCTCTGTTGTCCACGTTCATAAAGCATAAAACAACAGCATCAGAGCACGGTGCAGAGTCTCTAGATGAGTCCCTCGTTCTTATTAAACATCCACGTATTCCTTTGTATAGAACACTATAGTTTCCATAGTTTCACCACAGCAGCAGACGCACACAATGACGTCCGCTGGCGCATCATAAACACGTCAGATAGTGAAAGTGCATTCGGATTCTTTAAAGTACCACAGTCTCTTCTCCTACATGTAAGTCCTTTTGAATTATCCTATCCACTATCCCTTAACCCCGTGAAATTTCACTCAGAGGTCAAGGAATAGGAGATAGGGTTAGAATTTAGAAGCTGATTTTTGGATTATCGGAACGCAACCTCAGAAAATGTCGGAACATTTCTGTACCTATTTTTTTGATTTTTCTACTACGTAAGCAACCTTCCCACGTGAATCCTATGCACGGCGTTATAAATGAGGCCCCAGATCTTTGAGAAGGGGGCATAGCATAACAAAGATGGGGGTTATAAAGAACTTTTTTGGTGAACGTTTGTACTTTTGGGGTGAGCTTAACTGTTATACAATGTGTGTCCTACAATGGAACTGAAGTCAATCACATTAATGTCGCTAGATCAGGAATATTACAATTACTCTTAAAGTTGGACATTTTGGCCAATGTCCACATGGCAGGAGTAATTTAAACAGATCTTCTGTTATAAGGTGGTCTTAAGTCCTATGAGTCTAATGTGCAGAGCCTTATTAATTCTTTGTTAGGTACAGAGATTAAAGGTAAGGGAGGTGTTAAGTACAAGGCATACCAAAAATACTGAGTCTTAGGAAGACAATATATGGCAACAGTAACGATCAGTACGGCTGATCAGGGAGTTTTTAATTATCTTACAGCTTATTGAATCCCCTTAAATCCCAAATCCACTGGCAACATAGGTCCCATCAGGACATGACAATAATCCACAAAATATCCTTTAACAAGGGTATACTCTGCTTCATGAAGTACCGTACAGGATTAAACTGAGACAGATATTAAACAAGGTCAATGAACTCCTAAAAGTTCAGACATATTTGCTAAATAAAGAATAATTAACATTGGAGTTTAATAAAAAATAAAGGCGTTGGCTATTGGGTGCTTTTAACATGAAAAATAAAGAACAATACAATTTTTTTTAAATGTGTATATGTTTGTGAAGCTTCCTTTTACAACTAGTTATTACAGATGTTTGCAATTCAGATACATTTATGATGTCCCTGCTGACATTTAGACATTGAAAATTAAGAAATGAAGACATAAGAGCATGTGTTTATTGTATTATGTCTACTTTAGTAATGACTACTTGTTCATGAGCTAGACAGCCGTGGCCTACATCTTAAGTGTCTATCCTGCTGCATCTTGTTGACAAGATAAAGACTTTCCATTGACTGTAGGCTTCCAATTATGAGCTAAGCTCTTCAGCCGTTTTACTCCAGCCACAAATTATTGATACAGTCTAATCATCTTCACACTAAATAGCCAATATTTCAGTTTTGGAAATGTGTAAAGCAAGGTGTTCATTTTGATCATTTGTATAGGTTGTATTTTAGTGTTCCACTTCTTCCTTTCACTATTCCCGGCATCCTTTGTACCTATAGGACTGAGTAACATATTTTTAAATTAAGCTACATTGTTCCATGTGAATCAAATATGTTACCAAAGGAGATGATAACCTTTTTAGTGTGCGTCACTGAAAGCACTTTAAACCACAGCTGTATTATTTTTTGAAAAAAAGTGACCATAAGTTATTTGCGGTTGTTTCATACAGGAGTCTTGAACAGACTGTAAAGCGGTCTATAGGAGATATGACCTTCA
>NW_011334161.1:447371-463926 GCF_000735185.1 Notothenia coriiceps
CAGTCTGTCTACTTAAAGTGGGCTCCCACTCATGTGTGTTTCAGAGACTCTAGAGAGCAACTAGAAAATGTATTTCCTGCAGAAAATGCGTGTGAATGCTGTAAACTGTGAACATTTGTGGCTGAATTTAGCTGAAAATGCAGAAAAAGCTGAATACTGTATGTTATGAGTTGAATGGTAGCTGCTTTTAGCTACAAAAACCAAGAAAGTGTATTGCTGAACTTAGCGGAGAAATGCAGAAAAGAGAAATGATTTGAATCAAATTGTTACAGCTCAAATGCATCGCAATGACTTTGTTGAAAACTTGAAAAGGTTTAAAAAAAGGTATAAACAACAACATGTATAGCCTCAATGTCCTGAAATAGCTGAATAAGTTCATAGTTGGATAGTTTGTGCAGCTGAAAGTAGGCTGATGGAGTTACATATCAGATGTACGTAGTACATCAGCCTACTTTCAGCTGCACAAACTATCCAACTATGAACTTATTCAGCTATTTCAGGACATTGAGGCTATANTAAAATCTGCTTTAGAGTTCTGTTTCATATGGGTTTTGAGAGATGTATCCATAGATCTCCTAATTTTGCTCTCAAAGTGCACCAGATTGATGCTCTTAACTTAAAGTGGACCTATCATGCTATATTTGAATAATATAGTGTAGGACCATACCTATATAAGGCATATTTATACTTTTTATTTTTCAAAATACCAAACAGATCATGCATTTTAGCCATTCCTCATTTCGCTCAATTTAACACTGTCTTTTCATGGTCTGATTCTGTGAGAACAGCACCATCTACAGGCCTGGCATATGTACTACAGCGTCTCCAGCGCTTTCGAACGGCAATGTCCGTGGCTGTCTCCTCCTGATTGGTGGAGTTGGCCCAATAGCCGTAGCGCCACTTCTGTGACGTCATAGAAGTGTTCAAATCTGGATCAGTCTGTATCAGATCCGTTGCAGCCCCTTTTTAAGAGATTTGGGTATGGAGGAAAATAGAGAGGGTTGTGTTTTCTGACACTTGGTGAGTTCCCTGACACACCGGGGACACATATTCATGTATAAAAGACGTACAAAAGTGCATTTTGCATGATAGGAGGTCACCTTTAAAAAAAAAAAAAAAGTTCCCGGGGGAGCATCTGACTTCAGGATTCCTGCATATACCCTGTGAATGTGCTATTTTCAGCTGGTGTTGAATTCATATGAGATAATGTCTTTTCTGTGGGATGTTTATAGGGTTCCTAACCGCTATGAGACAAGAAGTAACGAGGGCAAACAAAGGCTGGGCTCTGGACACGGTAAACCTGCACAACAAAGTTCTGAAACAGGCCCAGGAGGAGATCACTGCCTCGCCTACAGTGAGTGGAAAAGCATGGAGATGATAATATATATTTCTCAATTAAGCTTACACTTAAATTCATTATAAACTTGGTCAGACATTAAAATAAGTATGATCATATTGTCTGCTCACTTTAAATGTGAGATGATAATTCTGTCCCTGACTGCTTCTCATCACCAGGAGGGAGTCTATGTCTATGGTCTGTACCTGGAAGGTGCCAGCTGGGACAGGAAGAACGTCCACCTCATCGAGTCCTCACCCAAAGTGCTGTTCACACCCCTGCCTGTCATCCACATGTTTGCCATTAACTCTACTGCCCCCATGGACCCCAAACTGTATATCTGCCCCATATACAAGAAACCAAGGCGCACAGATCTGAATTACATCACAGCAGTGGTGTTGCATACCGTCCAGCCACCAGACCACTGGATCATGCGTGGAGTCGCCCTGCTATGCGATATCAAATAATAAGATAGCTGCATATATTTGTTAATGTGTGACATTGCTTAAAGGGGAAATAAATGTATTTTTAAGGTCAAATATTTCAAAATGTATTCTTACCAGTTTTATTTTTCTAGTTGTCTCACTCACTTCAACAGGACATCTGTGTATTGGTCAGGAAGTATGAACGACTTTTCACATGTTGCAGATCAATTAAATGTTTATTACACACTGTTCACAACCACACTGTTGCTTCACTTGGAAAAGTATCAATTGTTGGTAAGTCATTGCATTACTATCAAAAACTGATACTTTTTTGTTTTTTTTATCACGCATAAATTACATCTCTATTGGTACATTACATTGTATTTAGCTGACGCTTTTCTCCAAAGCGACTTACAATAAGTGCATTTGACCAAGAAGATACAAACTTGAAGAAGACAGAATCATATAAGCACATCAGGTTTCATAGAGCCAAAACATTTTGAGTTCTCCAGGAGAGGGGGGTTGTTAGAGCTGAGTTCTGAGAGGGATAATGGAAAAGTGATACCCCACAACTCTGCAGTGCAGGTAGATGATTCCAGTATTCACTATTGATCCAAAAATGGTCCCTGAAAAGCACATTAAAAAACCTAATGTGTACATCTCTCTAGAAGTCTCAACTAAAACTGAAAAAACAACAACAATGGTCAACAGCATTGTCAGACTGATTAATTTCCACACTAAGCGAGCGCAATCAATTCACCTCCATGCCTGTTATGTATGCACAACATACAACAGCTTGGTAGCTTCAAACTATATGGACACATCTACTGAGGACAGAGCTGGCAAGTTGGACATGTTTCTGATGCCATTCCATCATGTCAATCCCGCTCGGTGATACAAAGAAAAAAATGGGTACCTATTTGATCTTGCTGCCTTTTTTTTATTAAATAAAAGAGATGGTGATACTGACGCTTATTTTGTTTACAGGTTAAGACAAGAGATGAATCCATAAAGCCCAAACACCTACAGTAAGAAAGGAAGCCAACCACCATAAACTCTACAATCAGATCGGCACTGGAATGCAGGTATCTCCCATTGGTGAAAGGTGAAGAGAAAATAACTAGTCATTGCAGAACTTTACAGCAACAAATTCTAATTCATCATGTTACAGTTCTGTTTTAACCCTAACCACTAGACAATAGGAGGTAATTTTCTAAAGCAATGCATTGCTTGCTTGATGTTGCTAAGAATCAAATCAAGCCGTGCATTCAGGCTATGTGGGTAAGCATGTAGAACAGAAAATAAAGGGTTGGGTTGGGTACCCCCTTTCAAACACTACAGTTGCCAGATCAAAAGATCAAACTAAGCAAGAATCAGAGAAAAAAATTCACACACTATAAAAATCTCCCAATGTTTTAAATGTGAAACTTTGGATCCAACAGAGATCTTTGTCAGCCATTGTTAAATCACCCCAGACATCCTGGTAGCTTTTAATACAGTTTGCAGATCTTTTGTCTGATTCTCAATAATGTAAATATGTTTCGGAACATGCTGAACACACAAAGTAAAGAGACTGAATAGTAGTCAATGCAATGATTGGCCAAACGAAAAGGTTAACATGTGTGCCGATGCATGTTATGCACAAGACAGACGAGGAAGGAGGTTCTTTTTTTGAGTGACATGTCCTTTTTTCTAGAGGGAACACTGGGGCGAAGACGAGTAACTGGCGCCAGCCAACAAAATCCCCCCACCCTCTAAATGATCCCCAATTATGTCAATGGGGGAAAATGGTGTCCTTTGAAAAGTGTTCTTAATCAAACCCAATTAATTCCGCTCCTTACCCTTATTATTTCCACCGTGGATCCTGTCCCGCTAGTCAGCCTGTTAACTAGAGCCCGGGCCCCAGCAAAGGTCACGCTTGGCCAAGCAAAATAACATAATAATGTGCGTAATTAAACACTAGTTCTGAAAGTGTCTCTAGCAAATTCTGGGTGTTGCAACATTAAGTCTTTCTGACAAAGGTGTGGTGAGAAAGGATTGTCACGTAATATAGTGTATTCACTTTTTTCATCTTCATACTTACCACTAATGTATTATGCAAATTCCCTACCTAGCTATCGTGGCTCCATTATTGTTATAATGCAGAGATGCTAAGAGGCCTATATCATTTGGTAAAACCTAGGTTTAATTGTTTTTATTATTATGTATCTGAGTCTCAACTAAGCCTAGAGTATTCCTTATATATATTTAACATGAAATGTATATTTTCAAATCAAATAAACAAATCCTTGCACACCATTGTTCCTTTGAATATGCAGACCCATGAACACTTCATTAAGCCATTTTGTGAGTTGACACAAGCATCTTTATGATTTAAAAAATCTCCCACCACTTGGCTTTTTCGTTTAGGCTGACTGGGTGCTACATTGTTGAAAAGTGCCGGGATGCAAAATAGTCCTTTTTACAAACTGCCATCCAAAATAGCTGCAGCTGAACACACGCTACCGAAGGGCCATTAGAACTTGAGCCCTTGTGGCCTCTGCAGCCTAGCAGGCGGGGCCTCCTGACACCCCTGGTTGGGCCTGATGAAGTGGAGCTTCATCTGCCTAACGGCCTGGCAAAGCTCCACAGGCTTGGACGAACACAACAGGCCTCCATCAGGCCAGCTCGTTCTGTCACAGCTTACGTGGCCTTTTGTACACCAGCGCTCATTAACAGCACTAAGTCATGTTGGTGGCTCATTAATGCATGCGTAGAAAGAAATACAAGATCCACCATCAACGTTATTCTACAGTGGTGCTACAGTAACTTTATTCTGTATTTTGCACATGTTAAATTTAAAACACATTCTTTAAACTCAAAAGTACTAGGAAATACTTAACTGGTGACATTTCTTTTTTAAACATAATAAACATCCTCACACATTTATTAATGTGTTTTCTAGTAATAAGAAATGTCGTCTTTGGCCTTTTAGTCCACTGTTGTCAACAGGGATTGTAACAATATAAAAAACAAAAACCTATAAAACTGACAGTGTGGGTGCTGCCATTTCTAAAGGCCATGATAGACACATAATGTTTTAGAGTGATTTAAAGGAGGTATTTTCCTTACACTTCATTGGGGTGTACATATATTTTCATTGCCAGCACTAGATAAAACTTGATACCACCTTATTTTTCCAAATAGTGGAGAGCATTGGTAAAATGCATTACAAGTCGTTCTTCCATTGATTCCATTTAATTGCATGTTTTTATTGCCTTTCCAAAGCCAGAGAGAAAATGATTTACTAGTAAAGCACCTTTTTGCTTTATTGTAATGCACACACACCAAATGCCAACATACTGTACTGTGTAAAACACACAAGCAATATTATCTTTGCCTTACGTCTCTGATAAAGGTTAATGTAACGTAATTTCCTTCTTGTTGTGGTCCAACAGTTACATAAGACAGTGCTACATCCAATGGGAAGAGAGGCTGCCAGCACCTATTAACTCTCTCACTCATAATCCACCTGTCTTTAGGGAATATTTTGTCAACAATGCAATGAAAAACATCCTTTACAAATAAGAGGAAGATTAAGACAGGGCATAACAAAAAACAACATCAATATGTTGTGCCGTATCGGTAAATAAAAAATATATAAATTGTCAAGTTTGAGGGGAGGGGCAAAGATAATCAGGTCTTGAAAACGTTTTTTCAGGGGCAACTGAGGGCATTTTGTCTATGGCTGAGAATCCGGGGTTAATCGCTTTAAAAGCAGTAATTAGGTGTTAAGAGGTATGCTTGTCTGTCTAAATTAGCTTCTGAGCCAGATTACGCTCAGTGACTTCCGATAACCTACCCCATCAGGGCTCAATGCTCTTCAAAAGGCCAGTTTAATTATTTAAATCAAACACACGCATATCGCTTAATAGAATTAAGTGGGAGAATTGCTTTGAATAAAATTGTCTGCCAACTTTCAAATGAGCTGAAAATATAGTCGTTTTTTTTTTTAAATAGTTTGAATATCATGGAGAAAACCCAACCGAAAGACATACACAGAGAAACCCCTCTTCGAACCATCCACCTGTATACTACAATTGTCTAGGTCTAGGATCTAGATACCAGAAAATGCCCAAAGCACAGAGCTCAGTTAGCTCCACAAAGATATTCTCTCAGGAGAGCAGGAAAATGTTCAAACCAAAGTGTAAAAACATTCATATTGAGGATTTTCTCTAAATAAGAGTCATTTCCCAAAACCTTCGAACTAAATCAAAAAAGGGCCCCCAGAGAATCAATCATGATTTCTTTTTTTTAGAGTTGCTTATTAGCATCAGTGAAATTATGTCTGACTCCTTTGGTGCCATGTATCGTCGTCATAGATACAGGAAATAATCAGTGAAAAATAATTTTGTAAACATTCACGGGAAACAGCTAAAAAATCCTTCCAAAGTGCCTCATGATCACATGTGCTGCCAGGTTTTATCCATTGACTGAAGGTGCTCTTTGGCCTTCATCCTGAGTGCTGCGATGCTGGAACTCCTTTCGTCCTCCATCGGGTATTTATCGTTGAAGCTGGGCGGGCACTGGTAGGGGGGAGGGCCCATTGGCTGCATACCTTGGACCATACCAGGTGGGGTGTTGAGGAAGCTGTGACTTGAATAGGCCTGCTGCAGGCCCTGCGGTGAACCCATGAACCCTGGGATGGTATGCATGGGTGTGGCACTGGACATGGGTGAGGTCAGCCAGGGATCTAGGGGCATCGGGTTGGACATTGGCCCCACACTGGGAGGCATCGGAGGACGATTGAAGGATAGCATGGGTGAGTCGTGAAGCTTCATGGTGCTAGTATCCATCTTTTCTTGTCGTCTCCACTTGGCTCTCCGGTTTTGGAACCACACCTGGACCATGGAAATTGAATAGATTCTATGAGAACATGCTTCAATAGCATTAAACTTCAGAAAAATACTAAATATTTCACATACTGGGCTATGTACCTCCTAAAGGTGGTATAGGATTGCAGAAACTTTTAAATGAACTTTAGCAACAAACAGTAGATTTGATCATATTTAGATAACCTTAGCAAAATCTAATTTGAGGATATGGTAATGGCTCAATTAGATGTGTTCTAAATAAATCTCCATCATTCCTAATGGACAACGGTTTTTCTACTCTTTTCTTGGTCTAAAAGGAAATATCCAAACAAATTATACAAGAATTACATTATAAATTATCTGCTCAGCAAAGCACAGGCCATGTACCAAGACCACAGGAAACTATTTGGATATCACTTAGTTACCTGAACTCGAACCTCTGGCAAGTTAACCTTCATTGCCAACTCCTCCCGACTATAGACGTCTGGGTAGTGGGACTTCTCGAATGCTCGCTCCAGCTCATGAAGCTGATAGGTGGTGAAGGTAGTACGGTTTCTTCTGTGTTTCTTTTTAGTGCGCTCTTCCTCTGTAAAGGCCTCTGGAGACCCTTCAGCAACATCCACTTCCTTCTGCAGACTGCTCATTTCTTCATCACATTTGTCAGCGGAGAAAAGTTCTGATTCTAAAATTAAGGACAAAATATGAATCGTAAGATTTGTAGCCAGTTCTTCATTTTAGGGACAATTTGTTGTGTGCACTATCCTACCTATAACTACCAAGTCAGTAGTAATAACATATCGGTAAATCTTTAACAGTTTACACCTCAAAACTCAGATTACAAATTTAAAAAAGTATTTTTTTAGAAACATCCAAAGGCAGAAACATAGTTAGCATGCAATATCTGAATGAGCATGGATCATTTTGCACGCCATTTCCAAAAAAGTTGTCTCCCATTTCATCCATCCCGGAGACTACTCCTTCGTTTATTTGATTTCAAATCAATAATGAATTCGTAATACTTGTCTTTTCTTGTTTGAAGACAAAAATATGTCCCAGGAATAAAAAAAACTCATTATCAACATTCGAATATCACATTGTAACATACAGCCTGTTTAAAAAGTGAAATGTTAACTCTTCTCATGATAAAACAGCTTAATGGACACCAGGGGTTTGGCAAGTCGAAATAATATCACATCTTTCACTGAATTCTTCCCTCTCAGTAATCCCATAGTAACAGATGCTACCAGTTAAACCTGCAAGTCCCCGCCTCCTCTAATCTAACAAGGGATTTAAACCGTCAAACTCCAGATTCCGTCTTTTAAATTTTTTTATTTGAAGCAAGTAAACTGTGTGTGTGATGCACCCGGTTAATCATACCAAATTATAAGAGAATATTGTCAACAGATTGTTTGTTAGAAAAAATGTAGTCTGGTCAAAAAGAGCTTTCTTAAAAGCATTGTATTAAATGGTGCAACATGACATGGGTATGACTGGGATGTTTGCCTTTAATAGCCACAATAAGTTAATGCCATAATGGGAGATGCTAATCTTGCAGATAAATAAGTATACAAAATGTGTCACAACAGAGAATGGAGGCTCCTGATTATACAGACATCTTTGTAGATCATTTGTGTATCAACATTCCAGTCTTCAGGTTATCTTTCATCAATCCATAACCAGAATCATGTCATGTCCTACACCCTAAATATCACTACCTACCATAAGGCAGATAATACAGGGTTCCCCTAAGCAGGCACCACCCTTGTCCCTATATCCTTTAGAGCCTTAAACACCATCTAAGAGGAAACATGTAGATATTAGGTATTGGCCTCTCTTGTCTAATAGAGACGGGCATGTTAATTTAATGAATACATTTATTTACTGATTTTTCAGCGAGTGATGTCCAAGGCAAATTTACCACTGGGACTATGAGGCCTATATAGCTTATCAGAAGTGAACCAACAAAACAAAACAACCAAAGACACAGAAATCACTTCTTGTAATGTACTCTTCTATCCATTCCTTTGTGCTCCTGGTCAGAATTAATCTGGTGTAGCTCACCCACTGGATTTTGCCTGTTGTGGCTACTGTACTGTTCACATCGGTTGCAGCTATAGTATTTTTTCATGTCATTTTTCCATTCAAAATGTTGGCTTTTGAGAAATAAACGTTGCATAAGAAGCTTATCTCAGACAGTGAATTACTGCTTTTAGGTTATTACAAATCTGCTGTTTTCAGATGTACACAGGGTGCACATTAACTTTTTAATGTTAACCAAGTAACAGATGGCCATATTTACTCATGGCAACTGAGAGAAAATATGTGTTGCTATTGGAAGTGTCCATAATTATACACAGAACCTGTCAGGTGTTGTTGTTGTTTTTTTTACTTTTTCCAGGGTTTGCTAAGTGGTCTTTTAATTGATTTTTAAAGTATATATCTGCTTCATCATGTCAGTAAATTATTACATGTGATATAGAAATATTGTATTTGATAGCTTTAAGCTTACAGCCGGTGAATAGGTTCAAAGCATTTGAATGGATCATATCGATCACATGGTTTAATTTGCTTTAAGATACAGGTGTTGTTTAATCAAAAGTTAACAAAAAACGTATGTATGTACAAAAAAACATAATTGATTACGTTCCAGTTTAGCTGATTAGCAATAGGTAGTGATGTCTGGCATCAGGCTTATATCACTGGCTTCTTCACCTCAAACTGTATTTTGGTTGTATTTCCAACAAGGCCCATCCAGATGTCCAAACTTAACAAACGCCTGCAGTGGGGGAATGTACCATGTGGGTGGGGGTATTGCGTTTGAAACTTGACATGCGAGACACAAACAACACGCTTTTTGATAATACAGCCCTATTTCCAATTTGTATACAGTTGAGCAGAAAATCCCCGAAGTGATCTAAAGAAGTATTTGAGAGCGTTCGTGCCTAATCGCTTCTTTCCTCAAAAGACTCACCATGGTAGGAAGAGTTTTGGGAGCTGTCACCCAATTCTGAAAGGTGCCTATAGGGGTCCGACGGGATCTGCTTCTGAGGATGCTGTGGGTTTTCCCCATTGGCTTTTTGGCCGTCATCATCACCTACAGAATGGAGTAAAGGGTCCTGGTCTTTAGTGAATCCCAGTATGACATCAATACTGTGGACCCTGCCACCATTGCTTGATCCAGCACCTTTGGCCATGTCATAGTTGTCCAGGCAACTATCGTCCACAATTCCGAGCGTATCCATTGACAAATGCATCCGAGCCTTTTGAGACACTATGTTGCTTTCCAAGTTAGAAAAAGCAGAGCAGTTGTACAGAGTTGTTGTTCTGTGATGGAGCAGACTTGTGCGAAGCGAGAGGGCCGTATCCTTCGGTTAGGCTGATTGTATTGTTTACACGAAAGCATAACAAACTCACATCTTTGTCTGTAAAGGAATGAGAGAATGAAACAAGATGTAACTAAAACACTTCAAAAGCTTTTCCAAGTTATACTCTTAGTATAAAATACATAATAAGGATCGTACATATTCACTACATGCAGGCAATGTTTTGTTGCAAAAACATTGGAAAAAATATAGGAAGGAACCAAAATAGATTTAACAATAATTCATAATAAATACATAATAAGTGAGTCTAAGGAAAGTGTTAAGTGAATTGTGTCTAGAGGAAGTTTTCGAACTCTATCAAGTTCAAATCACAACTGCATAACTTTTACATTTTAAAACCTCAGCATTTGAAAAGTTTTGTAAAAATGTATGCAGTTAGAAATGACCCTATTAAGTTTAAATACCAATAAACTTTTCTTGATGCACAAAAAAGCAACCTGCTCTTCGACAATATTTACACCTCTTCATTATGAATGTGCATTATTGACAAAATGCAAAGTACTGAAGTATAAAAGTTATCTTACCTTCTTTCAGAATCCTACCATCGACTATGCTACAGACATGGTGTCTCTGTAGTCCATGAGTAGACAAACGACACTAACAATATCTACTGTAGGCGCTTGGCAGTTAAGTCCTTGAAATCCCCTGCACACAAGTGAGCAAAGGACCTACCGTTGGAGCCCTGTGCAACAAGCACATGTAATGTCTTTCTCTCCTGACAAAACTCCCCTTAACCACACAAGACACCAAAGCCTGCGGGGGAATGGTAGTAAAACCAAAGGGTTTAAGAGGTTTATTAATTGGAATCCTTCCCCTTTAAGAATGACTGACAGTTGTTTTCTGGTCAAGTAATTGCTCCAAATGTGTCCTGCTTTCAGACCACAGAGGGAGGCCATTGCTAATGAAGCCTCGACAAAACTTTCTTTCAAAAAATCTATTGTCTGAAAGATAATGGGTCGTACTGAGAGTTTTCCCTAATCCCTTCATTATAGACAATGTAAGGGAGAAAAGACACAGAGATGGACTTTTAACTTGAATGGCTACAAACTGTAAAGACTTGTATTAATAAAATACTTTCATTCAAGTAGGCACTTAACTCTTTGCTTTTGGAATAGCTGGCATTATTTATAAAATAAAATAAAGCAAAAAAGTGAATTGTGTGTTAATACACAACTAATACATTGAACTATATTATAATAATTATAGTCTGATGATACAAATGTGTTGTCTGTGTTAGGGGAACTTACAAGTAACAAAATACAGTCCTCTAAACCAATTTATACTAATTAATTTAAACACGGTTTGAACCCAGTCTTTATAATCCTTTTAACATTTTTATTTGTGACATCCAACCCAATTGTTTTTGTTTGTCAAAAAAATACTTGGCCTGTTTTGCCAAATAGTATTTTTCCTCAGCCTCTGATCGTTCAAAGTAGAATTGGGTTGGGGCATCGGGGGCATTTTATCCTGCAGCTTGTAAGTTTCTCCTCTGCCATCTGGCACAACCAAAGCTGTGGCAGCCTCAGTAGGTGTTGCAGAGATCAATCCTATCCTTAATGAGTCTTAAGACTTCACTAGAGATTTCCTCTGACCTCACTCTTCCTATCAGAAGATATATTTAGGAGTTCTTTGCACGTAAGACAATAGAAATACAACATGTTCATATTCGCATAACTTTGTTATGGTACCAGCAGTCAGTGAAATTCTAAAGATGAATGAGAGGTTTTGCATTACCTTTTGACACTTTCTATAGACCCAAGCCTTGGAGTCACAGAGATGCACAGAAATGCAGCTCTTGTGTTAATGATTGGTACATGCCTTAACAGCTGAGGACATTACAATGCTAACAAGTTTAAAGCCATCTGGCAACATCGGCTGCATTGCCAATGGTTCCTGTGATCAGAATGGCTGTAAGTTAAGTGGCTTTGGCTAAACATCTTTTCTTGGTTGTCAAGTTTGTTTTGCCAGAAAGGAGAGGCTGCAAAGCCCATTAATGTTGCCGGTGAAGGCCAGGTTTTACCACTCAATAAATGAAATAAAGAAATCGTCCTTCTGGCAGGGATTGGCTAAAAAGTAATTTTATGTAAAATAGTGTTTATAAAGTTGATTCATAAATGAATCTTTACTTATCCAGTTTTCACTATTTATAAATATTTTGCATTCTCTAAATGTTTTTCTAGCTAGGCAAACATTGAAAGCAGCATTAATTGCCTTTGTGAGCTGATACCTTAAAACAGTAAATGCGATTTATTGATTGATTGGCCAAAGGAGAAGATTTGAGTGTGAGTGATTCAGTTAATTCAATAAAGAACGGTATGCAGCAAATACATTTCTTTCTTGTATAACACTAATTTTGTTGACCGACATTGAATTTGAAGTGTTATCGGTAGCTAATAATTAGTACAAACTACTTATCTGTTGTCTCTTTTGGCTTTTTGGTTTTAAGAGCTGCAAAAAATTCAATTGTGTTAACATTGAAATAAAATAGTAATCTTTTTTATTACAGTTAGTACAGTATACTGTCTAACCAGTGTTAGATGCATTCATGCATTGAAAGATGCAGAGACCTGAACTATAAAGTAAAACGTTGGCATACTTCATAAGCAAATTGTATATCCCTTTTTTAACTGAAATCCTGCGTTCTAAACTAGACTTGCTCAGTTTGAGAGATCTGTGAGTTTAGATGTGGGCAGGTCGGGCCTGATAAAAACATATTCGCAGATCCGTTGTGGGAGATTTAGAAAACGAGGGAGAGGTATTTCTGGGAATTTTGAGAAATCTGTCACTTGTTAGTAACCTAACGTACAACTTAATTGCACGAAGATGCAATTTAAAAAAAGCTATAGTTACTTGTTGATGTCCTTTTCTGTTTGGCCGACCGCATTATTGGCTAATATTAACTAGAGACTTCAGTTAAGACTTGCTTGATGCTCCTAATACCGCTAGTCGCGTGCAAAGGACATTGATAATGATTTTATCACATTAATATATTAAAGCTGTCCCTCTTTGCTTGTTTCCCCATTAGCCTAATTGAGTACAAATTGGTTAAGAGGGTGCAGCATAGCTAGCAAGCTCTTTAATTTTATCAGATGACAATGTAAGCCCAAGAGATCCTATTAGGAGGAAAGCGGCTAATGTTTCAAGGCGCTGTGTCAGCTTACAGGGGAAAGGGGGATGGTGAGCAGCAGGGGAAGACAGGGGAATGATGAAAAGGGAGGGTAAAAGACTGAGAGATGTGTCATATGACTAACATGACCGGAAATGTGAAGAAAAGCTCAAACTGTTGTATCTTGTACAGTCGTGGACGTACTGGCTCATGATAATTTTGTGTGAGCTAGTTAAGAAAAGGATCTTTGTGTAATTTGAAAGGACTTTAAACATTCATCCAGTGCCAAGATGAAATTCTATAAAGAATGACAGGATACCGCAGGAGTCAGAAATAGGGACTATTATTATCAACCAGAACAAGGCATGAATTCCTTGATTTTCTTATTTACTTTAAAGCCTGCTTATTTTCTGTTTTAACTGATCTGAGGTCGTTAGGTAAGGGGAAAAATAAATATTTTGAGCATTCAGTTAATCTTTTGGCCTGTCATTAGAGTTAACCCTGCCTCCACTCATCCAGATTAGGACCTTTCTTGACCAGGTTAATGCTTCCCTGGTAGGTCAATGTCAGCTCCAGCCATCTGAACAGTTGCAGTATCTTGAGCATTCGCAGAAGACTTAAAATAGTAATACATTCAGACTGATGGTCAGACAATGTGCAGTTTCTGAAGGATCCAGAAGACAGACGCATTACACATATTTGTGAAACCAAAATGTTGTGGACTGTATTAAATTAATAAATGAAGTTTATCTTTGAAACAAATATGCGAGGAACGTTTTGTGACAGAATCATGTTTAGAAAGATAGTGATGACTGAATGTCATCATTTGGATCCCCATTAGCCTCCACCAAGTGGCTGCTTCCTAACAATGAAATACATAAATACATTTTACTGTAAAAAAAAAAAAGGGTCAATAAGTAAATAAAATGCAAGCATCAGAAAAAATGTAATTAAATAACTTACTATATTAAAAGATAAACAATAATAACAGATACAATTAATGGATACAAAAACAACATTTTCACAAATACACAAAAAAGAAATACATTAAAAACATTTAGAAATACAAAAAGAACAATACATAATACAGGATAAATTTAAACTCTTCAGTTAAACAGTTGTTTTTATATTTACAATCCCTTTTATTGTACATTTGAATGTCTTGCAAACGTTGTCGAGTGTTCAAGATGCCTAAGCCCAAACAATGTGTCCTAGCATAAGGACAGTGTATTAAAAGGTTAAAGGGTAGACAAAGAAACAGGTGGCTTTGAGCAAAGCTTTCTTTAAAGAGTGGTGTCTTATCAGCAGCAGCATTACCACGTTAGAGTAATGTTGTTAAGCAGGGAAAACATTTCACAGCAGGAAATCCTGATCAGAGTCCATTAGATGAACATTATGTTAGTAGTAGCCCAACCAAAGACTTACATTGTACTTTTGGTATTTTGGGAATTGTCCCTTATTTTGACCTTCGGTGGATCGGTGAGAATTGTTCCTCCCGGTTTACAAAACTGGTGCTGATTAAAAATGTTCATTGTACTTGTACTTTATCCTAACTGTGTGTTAACAACGCTCAAGTGATCACAACAATTGGCCTTGTGGGTAGTCATTTTACAACTGAGAACTGGTTGTTAAAAACCCAGTGCTTTAACAAACCTAGTATACTCCTACTACTGCTTAAAGGAAGGAGCTGTAGTATTGCCATCTCCTACACCCCCTGGCAAGAATTTGACAAAACATCCCCTTATTTTCCTTTTCAGAGTGAAAGTCCTTCAAAAAAAGGTCAACATTTAAAACTTGGAAATGTTGCAAAATGAATGTTCTTTTTACTGAGGAGAAGCTAAACAAATGGAAACTGATATTTATATTAAAGAGTTCATAACCAACATTACTCCATAGTTGTATCGGGTATGTATGACATAATGTATAACATAATGTTTCAACCAATTGAAATTCTAATTTTGACAGCATACATATCTGTGACTTTTGCCTTTGAACCACTCCTGTTACATTTATGGTCAGTGTTTCCTATATTGATATAAAGTTTAATTACTTTGGTTAATGTAAGGTCCTGTTACCATCGTTAGGTTTGAGTTAATCATTTTGTTTAGTTTAGGATAAATCCTTTGCCCTGGTTAGCGTTAGGGTTGACTTAATTAATTAAGGATAAGATACAGGTCACATCTGAGCCAGACCTTTTATAATAAGCCAGACAAAGAAAAGAAATGGTCATTTGTTTATTTTTAATTGCTTTGTTCACTTCCTCAATCCAGATTGAACTCCTGGATAAACTAAACTAATGTAATTTGGGTTATAAACTCATTTCTGTAAATTGATCTGCAGTAATCTCTTTCATCAGTACAACAGTATAGGGCAGACTTCATATTGACACTAGGTTTGAACTTGTCTGTTTAAGGGTGGTCTGCTTATGCCCTGAACCTCTTTTAATAAGATTATCTTTACCAAGAGCCACAGCTTGGCACACGACCATGGTTATTTGATGGTTTGGCAAAGGCATCATTTCTGCACGTCATTGTATCTTAACACGAAGGTGATCTTTAGCTTAAATGATACTGTGACGAAGTATAGATACTGTCTATGTCATAGATAAGAAAACAAAGGAATTGTAGCTTATTGTAAATAGCCTAATACATAAATCACTTGTTTTAACAGTCATTTATTTATTTTATTTACTTTACTCTCTACCAAGATGTAGTTTAAATAATCTTTAAATAAAGTTCTGTGATGAATAAATGCCACTTGACTTTAAATAAATAACTGACATATCTTAGCAGGCTGACTTTCAGTTTGATAATGAGACCTTGATTTCATTACAATGTTTCTGTTTACTTCATTGAAGATACCTTACACAAGCATTACTCGAGGATGTAAGGTGATTAAATAATTATTGTTTTAAACCACACTGGGTAAGAGGTGTGTTTAATGGTAGCTTCTTGAAATCGAGCCCTGACAAGTTTTTACACACAGAGCTTGATCTTCTTCTTTGGCTAATTTGAGTCCCAAGGAATTCAATCCCTACCTAAAGCTACCTTATAAGCTTTGCTCGCATCCGTTGATGTCACACATGCATCACACATGCATCACACATGTCCACACGGGCAATCAAGTTCAAACTGGCTAAGACACACGCACACACACACACACGCACACACGCACGCGCGTCATTTTATTTACTTTACTCTCTACCAAGATGTAGTTTAAATAATCTTTAAATAAAGTTCTGTGATGAATAAATGCCACTTGACTTTAAATAAATAACTGACATATCTTAGCAGGCTGACTTTCAGTTTGATAATGAGACCTTGATTTCATTACAATGTTTCTGTTTACTTCATTGAAGATACCTTACACAAGCATTACTCGAGGATGTAAGGTGATTAAATAATTATTGTTTTAAACCACACTGGGTAAGAGGTGTGTTTAATGGTAGCTTC